>NW_010524300.1:0-11640 GCF_000687285.1 Phaethon lepturus | reverse complement strand
AAAGAGTGTCAAGAACCAGCAGAAACATTCTTAATGCAGAGGATTCACATGTTCCCTGTCGTGCTGCACCATGTCAGTGCGATGCAAGCTATGATGGTAACAGTTATTCATCCTCATTTGCCCTGTAAGGACACTCATACCTCAAATAATATAAACAAGTCTGCTCCTTCCTCCTGAGGTTCAGCGTACTTTCTGGCAACACACTGGGCACCCAACAGACTTTAGCATCAGAGATGCTTTTTTACATCTCCCAGGAGTGAAGCAGTGTGAGAAAGATGATCGGTTATGACAAGCAGTGTTAACACCAACACATCTATATTCATAAGGCACCCATGGGTTGGAGAATTACATGGCAACCCTTAGCATAACTATAATAAGGGTTTAATAGAAAAACTGTAAGTTACTGGAGTCCAATAAATTCTATAATTAGTCAGAGCAAAAAAGAAAGAGGCAAGCTTAATCATTCACACATAAACTCCCCCTCTCATTGTCCCTTTTCACTTATTCTGAAAAATTCACCCAAAACAAATAAGAAGAGAGATGGATTTTAACATCTAGGTACTTCTCCACAGATGACATTAAATAGGTGTTTGAAATGTTGTTTATCAGGGACTTCCAGCATAGAGGAACACTGCTACATGATTTTAGGGAAACAGGCTCATTAAAGAACACTTCCATTAAAATGATTTCACAATTCTCTCATCATGCCTTAAGCCTGTTTCAACATGTCAGGCAAAGTTTCATCGTTGCATGAATTGCCTAGTGATGCAACATTAGGAAACTAAATGGTCTATTTTTCTTATGATCACCAGGGGGTAGAGCTGGAGGAAAGACTGTGCAGCAGTAGAGGACTTGCATCACCAAAAGCACTAGTTTTCTGACCCTTGTGTACCCAGACAGGTATAACTAAGAACACCAGTGAATCTTTACTAAGTTATTTAGGTTCCAAGAGCAAAGCGAAAGTAGCTAAAACACCCCTTTCTGTGCCAGAGAACATAATTCCCTTGCAGTTGCTGAGTTACCCTCTTTACTATTTATCAGAGTAGTCCTTTCAACCAGTAACTAGTCATGCCAAACCATACTGTAGAAAAGCTCTTTAAAACATGTTTTGACTAGTAGGTAGTTAGGTGTATTTATCTTTCACTGACGGCAAGGAAATATTGCTTCTCTTGTGCTCAGTATGGGATAGTCCAGGTTTTCACTTTGTGTTCAGTTTGCTCTGCTCTGCCGAAGCTCTCAAAAAAAAAAAAAAAACCCCTCAGACAAACATGAAGAGGCAGACACTTTATTGACTTGTATCATTCATCTTGTATCTAATACAAATTCACTAAAGAGAGAATGAAAAATTAATTTCTTCTATGAATTGCTGAGACAAGTTGCTTATTTTCTAAAACCCAAAATGAGCCTATTCAAAATGGGGCTTAGAATCTGGCGATACAGATACGCAGATGGCAAATTATTTGTAGTTGGTGGATTGTCTAACCCAATAGTTACAGGGAGGATCTAACCGCGAAGAACAGACAGTTTTTCTCGAGCAGTTTCTTTCCCCGGCCCCCCCCCAAGGAATTAATACAGTTCTTCAAAAATATTGAAAAACTGTGAAAATAGCAGTGACCACAAAAAAGTAAAACATACTGCACAGGAACAGGTTTGTTTTCCTAGACCTCTCTTTCACAACCAAAGCGCTATCAGATGGCAGTATTAGCAACTGTACGTATGAGTGGCTTAAAATGACCTCAAGTCATCCAATCTGCTCACTCAAAATTGACGACACTTATTCCCTTATATCTTGCCATCTTCCATTACAGTGGAACTTAACTTGCATGTATTAAATATGGGTCTTTAATGACTGGCATAAAGAAGTAGTATGCCAGCTGAGGTATTACTTGCCGGCATGTTCTTGTGTCCCTTGTAACAACAGAACCAGCTGCAACTGATAAAACACTTGCAAGGGAAGGGACAGCAGCCAGCCTATCCCACCTTATTGCCCATACATTCCTGTAAATGCTTTACCTTCACTTGTAAGTGCACTTATATTTATGTCTACAAGAACTGCTCTTGGTCAGTCCCATCCTCACTGCCAATTACTACAGGAGGAGCCAGAGGGAGCGGGTCCTCTGGCTCCAGACAGCCTCTAGCACTGGAAGAGATCCTTCAAGAAGAGGCCAGAAGGAAGATGTAGAGATGTTTTCATTGGAAAGCATTAAAAACGTTTCATTTGTCACACTTCCATTCTCAACCCCCTCCAAATCTTGGCTGTAGCAATGACCAGCTCTTAGTGCCTGCACTCAGCTTGCTCATAAAATTGTCAGCAAGACAACATCTGCATTTCTCTTTATTCTTCCAAGTCAGTTATACTGATAATAGTTCCATCTGCCATCATCTCCAAAAGTGACTGGGAAAAAAAGACTACAGAGGCATCATTTAAATGATTGTTTCATGCAACAGATAGCCTATAATTTCTAAGAAAGGGTTGCCCTCAGATAGCCCAATCTTTGAAGGAATGGATTTGAAACAAAAATAGACTGATTAATGAATGTATAATCTTGCTTGAGAAGGAAAGCAGGAGGAAGAAATCACAGTCAACCCTAAAAGGAGTGTTAAACTGTCTGGAATAAAATTATTTTGAATGAAAGACTCGAGCTGGTAAACATACTGAAAAGGGCAGAGAGCAGAGCTCTACCTCTCATGAGAAGACAATTTGATGGGGGAGCTAAAGACTAGAGGCTGGTTTAGTCCACTTCAGTATCACATACTTATATTTTGAAACCCCTGAAGTAGGATCCCAACAATATAAACCCTGTACAAAACATCAGCATACAAAATTATCTTAATAGGACATTCACAGGTTTCAAAAGAGAGCTCATTTCATTGGGGAGGCAGCATTCAAAGCAGCACTTCAGCTCCCCGCTGCATGCATTGGGTGGGAAATTGAACAAGAATGATCATCATAGCGTTGCCTTTTGTATCTCTGCAGCAAGGCTTATATGAGCACTAACCCTATAAAGCCAGTATTTTAAAAGTTTTATTACCACAACATCAAAAAAATTTTTTCAGGGTTACACTTGGTTCATACAGCCTCTGTGTGAAAGCAACCCGTATTTCACAAGTTTGGAAGACGCAAAACTGACTTCATTTTCAGCTATAGATATAAATACTAAATGATTGGTCATGTACAGGTTTTGGAGATTCCCATGTTACTCTAAATCAATATTGATTTAATAAATGAATTTGTACAACATTTAAGTTACTACCATGGTCTAAAGCAATGTTGATATAAATTAAACTGACCAATATTTGTATTACTATTATGCTCTGAATTCCGGTATTACTTAATCAATAAATAGAGGTTCAATTTGTGCCAGGTGGCTAAAGCACAGAGGCGGTTTCTGGCCTAACCATTTTATTACACATACCAAAGAGTATTTACAAACTAGTCTATAATTACTCAGCTGCTTAGTTGGGATGAATCAGTAGAACATTTTTAATACTGGTAGGAATTCGCTAGTTGCTACCAGATCACAGCACACGCAGCTCTGCCACAGGTACTTGGCTCTTCCCCAGCATCATTCAAGCAGGTATTGTCAAAGCCAAGACCAAAACATTGATCTCCTGATTAAAAAAGAACCCGGCCTTTTTCCATTTTCACATCCTTTCAAACGAGACTGAAAGTAGCTATTTGGGATACAGCCCAGAAATACGTCGCAGGAACCTCTGCATAAAAACCTAGCAATGACTTCTTAGCTGTCCCTTATTTTAGTCATTCATTCCATTTTCAGGTTTATTTTCACAAAATGCACCCCAAATAATGCCTGCATTTTCAAAGAGATGTCAATTTAAACATATTTCACATCATGATGCTAATTAAGTTCCAATATGTCATTTTTCATAGAAAAAGGTATTCACAATTATTGACCATTTCAAATCACTACCAAATCCCTAATGTGATCAATTTAATGACAAAAGTATCTGCCAAAATTAAGGGACTGGAGGTGAAATATATCTAGAATGTGTAGAGTAAGGAGCAACGACATGATTTCCACGATTTTTTGCTCTGTAGCCAGTACCTATGAGTACCACAACAGTTCTTGACCCAAGCATTGAACAATTACAGGGCTATTAATGCAAAATGCATCTGGTAGATGACATGAGTCAGGTCTGTGTGGGGTGGTGGCGAGAGTAAACTTGATTGTAGCACCTCTCTTAAAATACCTCACAAAACACCCTTTGAGCCACAAGAAAAAGCAATACAATTCTCCCCCAAATCCTCCCCATTCACAGCACACAGCCCTGGGAAGCGCACAAGAATAAAGTTTAGGACTTTCCTTTCAGCATTTTCCTAAAGCTAATAAGAAATCGTTGTATGCCTCTGATGAAACTGATAACTATTTTATCGTTTTTAAGCGACATACTCTTTTATGTATTAAAAAACAACCACCCATATTCTCACTTTTTAACTTTCCCTTTGACGTCCATATTCCTGACTGTTTCTTTCCTGGAATGACCTTTTGTAACTTATTATCTTGCTAAGACAAGACATTCCTTCCCTTCAAATCTTCTGCAGGCCACCTTCATCCACATTTTTCAACCAGATTCATATAATCTTAGTAATGTATCAGTCATTCACTGTAAGTCTGACAGTCTGCAAATTTATCGGGCTCATAGATTGGTCTATAACTGGCAGAAAAAAAGATGTGAAAACCATTTTCACAATTTAATACATGGCACATTCAATACTGTGTTCGCTAACAAGCGGTGGTTTCTAACACTCAACAGGGGAAAGATGCCAAAATCTAGGAATGCTCTTTTGGGCACGGCGAGGGACATTGAATATTTTGCTCCAGACCTGTTTCTGTGTCAGGGATCATTTGTATCTGGTGAACAAGCCTCTTGCAAAGTCATTGAAGAGTCACCTTAATCACACGTTCAGCTGGCTGCAGTCCTAAGGATATTTGGGAATTCACTGAAACATTTTCTACGGACTCCCACTGCTACTGCTAAAGAGTGGCACTGCTGGTGGTATCCAGCTAATGCTGCATGCCGAGAGCCACGCTTGCTCTCTGCCAAGGGTGAACTGTTTAGCTTCAGTCTACGAAAATTTCTTGGCCCACCCTTTTTGTAAAGATGTCTTTCCCTGCTACTTTTAGTTTAGTGCAAAAGCTTAAGTCTTGCTTAATACTCACTTTTTTCATGTCCTTTATTGGCCAAGGGGCCAAGCCTGGTAAGAATGATTTTTGAAGAGATGCTTCTGCCATCCCAGCCGCATTCCCTGAATGCTTAAATCACTGCAATTTAGAGTTACTATTTTTGACTCTGCATAGATCCCTCCGTTCTGAATTAGATCTTTTTCCTCTGTTAAACATTTTCTAACAGAAACTCAACATTTACTTCAGTGCTTTATTTTTGCAAGTATTTAGTTGATGTTCTTCCTTCTTGGTAATGCCCCTTATCACCTTCCATCTGAAAAGAGGGTATGTTATAATGCCCTTCTATAGCTGAGCTTTATCTGGAGCTTGAATACCATCACAAATTAAGAGCTGAAATTATATTGGGATAAACAACAGATTGACTCTGTGTATCTCAGCCTTCTTTTTTCCCCTCTTTCAGTCTCCATCATATTTAACTGGAATTATTCAACTCTACCATGAACTGTCAGATACACTTGTCCATGACTTTGTCAATGTCCACAATCTTAGCTTTCTTTTTCTAACCATTTTCTCCAAGGGACTGCGTCTTGTTTGTATTGTTTGTCTCTTACGGTAGTCAAGTTACTTGCTTATCCGGCAAGCTCATATAAACTATTTAAATTTATGTGCATACTAGACAGCAATCATACCACTTTTTTCCAGGGCAATATTTAAAAACACCAAGAAGAGTACTCCCTCACCTTAATCTCCCACTGTTCACCCAGGGCAGTAAGTTTCAATTGTACACAATGTTTTTTGAACAAAGTGCAGAAGCACAATCTAATGTAAGACACAGACTAGAATATTAATATTATCAGTCCGTCTAAAATCAATGCATATTTCATGGATGCTAAAAAGAAATCAGCAAAACTCTTTACGATTAGAAGCATTATTTAACATGAACATTTACCTGATATTTTGCCGGTTCCTACACCTAATAGTAGAAGCTTCAGAAAAGCATCTCCATAGTTACAGTACATAACTTTTCATTAAAATATGGGTAATAATAAATGGGTAATAATAGGAATATCACAGGGACATAGTCCTGATATCTTAATACCATTTTTTACTCTGGCTACATCCTCAGATATCCATAAAACTCAAGACCAGACTTCACCGACATAAGCAGAAATTTTCTGGAAAAAAATCTTCCCTAATTTTTGCATGTGAGAAAGAGGTTGTCTGATTTTCACTCACAAACTCATGAAAAACTCAGCATTTATGAAAGTGCAATTGTGCAGAGGTGCAATAACCAACCAAATAAATAACTTCCGTATCACTGCTGCATTAGGTTACTTGTATTAGTTACTGCCTTCAGTCATTTTCCAGGGTAAGTAACTGAAGTACTACCAGACAGAAGGTTGGCTTCTCTTATTCTACATAGGCTAATGAAAACACATCAAATGTAATTAATATTAAAAAAGAAAAATAAAAGCCCCCTTCCTCATCCCCCTCCCAAGCCTTTAGACAAGATAATAAACTTTGACAAAGGTAATCAAAGGAGCAGTTTGCAAATTAATGTATTCTTTATAAGAAAGCAGAAACTCTATAGATGCAGTGTCACTCACAGATAGCAGTACGACACGTGCAGTATTTCTGCAGCCTATAATGTAGCTGGTAAAGCCTGGAGATACAGTTTCCAGAGAAAAAAGAGACTGGGAGTACTGGGTAAATAGCCAGCGAATAAACTGGACAGCAAAATAGTGACACTTTGGACCATACCAACAGAAAGTGGAATAAGTGGGGGTTGAATGAGATGGCTGAGGCAGCTTGTACTTAGGAATCAGGCTGCCTGCTCTCCCAGCTGAAGTATAAGCAATAATACAAAGAAGTCTAATGGAGCCTTGCCAAAAGTCATCTTTCTAGATGGCACGCTGAAAGCTCACTTCACATGAAAAATCAATATATCACTATTCAAGATGAAATACAGTCAATTACCAAACAGAGGCACTTTTTTTGAACGTGGGGGATTGTGTTTAAGGAAAATAATCTTGCAACAATGTCGTATTCTAAGACTAGAGAATGTTTAACCTTTGAAAAAATAGTTAGTTAACAGGCCAAGCCACTGGCCAGCATACATTTCACTTGGCAAACAGGAGCACATCATCAGGCAAGAAGGAAACAGTGGCATTTGTAGATAACAAAAGCTGAGGAAGAGCTTGAGGGATGATACAAACTCTGTGACACTCAGTATCTTGCAGATATTTGACCCAATAGCCCCATACAAAAAAAAAAAAAAAAAAAAAAAGTCTCCTTTATTCCCCAGGACTATTTCTCAGCTGCTTCAGAAGGCCACCTCCTGTAAGTACATTCATAAATGCACCATGGTCTACATTAATTGCATTGTTTGCCGTGTTAGTCCTATTAGGAGGCTGTTAGACCTTTTTTTAATTGTGGAACTGCTTCTCTAATTCCCAGCATAAGTTTGTTTGTGACTGGTCTCTTGCCTGTCACCCTGAGAAGCTTCTGCAAGCACCTGACATTTTTATCTTTAAGAGAAGAATTACATCCCCGTCAGACCTTGCACTGCCAGGATGAACCCCTTTTCTGTAAGAAATCCTTCCACCTCCAGAAGTGCTCCAGACGAACCCCCTACAGGGTACTGTACAGAGCCATCTGTATTTTCAGATCCCTGTTCATAAACATCTCACTCAGTCTATCCTATAGTTAACTCGTCTCTTTTCAGAGTTTCCTCCTGTAAGGTAAGGTCCTGCTGTCATCAGCTTGTCCTGTCTTCTGTTGCTGTCACTGAAAGGCCCCCTGCTCACAGCAAAAAACCCTACTATGTGTTAGCTTGCACTGTAGCTTTTGGTCTCACCTCAGTGGCACAATCTTCAAAGTTATTCACCTCTTCCTCTACAATAATCTCATCTCCCTTTCTACGGTCCATGCTGCTGTCAATCCTCTTCCAGACCTGGGGCAAGAAGAAACAGATCACATCAGGAGACTGGCTGGGGAGGGACATGGGCTCCTTACCAGATGCTTAAGCAGGGCTAGATCCAGGAGGAGAGCAACGACCAAGCATAAAGGAGACGAGCACGGAGCACCGGCGGCCCAGGATGCCCAGTGGGCACTCTGCCAGTAAATTACATTAATTCTGTTGCACAGGTTGCTCAGAGGCAGTCCAGCTTGAACACTTGCCTTCATTGCTGGAAAACACAAATTTGTGGGTGTGACCGTTCTCAGCCCAGCTCTTCAGCGAGCATGTCCTTATTTTACCGCAGGGTTGCTTTTGCCAGTGTCTGGCTGTGTTGATGGGTATTACCTCACAGTATGTCGTGTCCCCCCCCAAGCCACCTTGGCACGAGGGAGGGTCCCAGGGCCTCCAGCAGCAGGAGCAGCTCTGACACCGACCCAAGCCTCCCCCTTGCATGTCCTAGGCAAGACTCTGTAGGAAACGTGGCCTCTAAAGCCATGAGGGTGGGAACCTGCTCCACTGGGAATCTGTATCTCCACACAAACCCCCACTTTTCGCTTTGTTGCTGTTATTATAAGGCAAGACCTAGAGATAAAAGTTTTTGCTTAGATTCAGGCAGAAAGCCCTCTGATGATACATGCTTTCTTCTCCCAGACTCCAGATGTTTCTGATAAATACATTTTGGTTTTGTTTCTAATAGGAAAATCTAACCGTTTTTTTCTTAAGGCTTTGAAGGCAGAGGTGAACTGTGTCTAGTTTTATTGTGATTTATAGATAAGACTATTCAGTTTTATCACTGTCTGGTTAGATGGTGCCGCAGTACGTGACAGCCTGGTTTGAAATTTTCCCTCACCTTCTAGATAAGCCCAAACTCTTTTTTTTTTTCCCTTGTAGATTGCAGGTGTGAAAGACAGAAAATGTAAAATTACTGGGAGCTTGGCACTAAAAAAATAATGATCCACTATAGTGACATCATTAACTACTTCTATCTGCCTGTTATGAAACTCCGAAATGCATTTGGACAAAGACGTCTGGTATCACTCAGGGCATGTGGAGGGTCTGGAATAATGAGGAGCTGCAATATGAAAACACACAACAGAGATTTCACCTTTCTTCCAGAGTTAATTATCTCTGACAGAGGAGGCAAGCTCAGAAATGGTATTTGCTGTTGTATGCAAGTATTTAGTATCTCCTTAAAGAGTCAGCTTTGGGGAAAAAAAAGTAATTTAACAAAAAATAATTATCAGCACTGACTTTGTCTGTGAAATTTCTTTTAAATTTAAGTTTATTTTGAATTAACTGAGAATGAACGTAACACCAGTGAGTGTCATAGGTCCATAGGGGACATACTAGGTACTGCAGGGTCTGTGCCTTTCTTCTAAAGATAATCATACTGGAGAAGTTTGTACACACAGCTCTTGCAAAGAGGACATCGGCCTTATATATGCTTCTAGCCAATGTAAAAGTCTGGCTATACGTCCTGAAATAGAAAGCAGTAAAATAAGCATGTAATGTCATTATTCAGCTTTCTAATTAATGACTGACAAGTGTCTTTTTCAGAAATTATTACTTTAAGCTGTACAAATGGCAGAAAGAAATACTGCCCTAAGATGTTTTTAAACTGTCACCCTCAATTTTCTGGTGTATTCATCCATTTATATTTCTGTACATTCTAAGAGCTAACCAAATTCTACCAAAAATGCATTTGTCAGAAATTATTTACTATACTTTGATAAGACACATTAAGTAATGAAGCGATGTAGCCACTGAATACTGTTAGACTGACCTTGCTCAGGATGCCTTATTCACTTTTGTCACCTTAGTATTTTCTTTTCTGCATTCACTCTCACCCTTACTCTACCTTCCTGTAACAGACCATGACACACTCTTGAGTCAGTAATTTCCTGCTGTATGCCTTCCCTTGTTTTCTCTTGCTTTACCACTTTTTTTATATCTTTTTATTTTGTCTCTGCAGTGTTGTTTAGCTTGCTTTGCTCTCCTTTTTCATCCCATTTCTTCTTTCAAATGCTTCTCTCAAAATCCTTATTGTCTTTTTCACAACTTATCAATCTTCCCTTTGCTTTCTCTTGTCCACATCTGTCTGCTTTCATGTGTCCCCTGCTATTTTTTTTTTTTGAAACGTTCTTCAGCATCGCACTAGCCAGAGCACCCCTGAGGGAGCCGGCGGTGAGAGAGAAGGGTCCCTCCGCCGGGAGGGGTGGAGGTCCCAGTCCAGACAGCTGGGAGCCAGCGAGGGTCTCAGCCCTCCTGGGAAATCTGTTAAGATGTTTGCCCGGTGCCACACCTTCCTGCGGTGCCCTCCTCCCCTCCGCGAGCCGCAGGCACGTGCTGTATTTCACCTGACACGCTCCCAGGATAAACCACCTGCAGGTGCACCCCACCGAACAAAGCGGGGCCCCACGCGCTCCTGCCCGAGCCGCTTCGCGGCGGCTGCAGAGGCACACCAGGAGGAACGGCTCGGGCGGCAGGCAGAACGCCACTGCAGATGGGCTACGCTTCTCCTTAGAGACTAATGTGCAATCTGAGACTAAAAATATGCGTCGCTAAGAATGAAAGCATCCACGTTATATGCGGTGTACTGAAATTTTCAGGATAACAAAGACCTGTATTTCAGGACGGATTCTCATTCCTCCTGTATTTTAATTTTTATGGTCAGAAACAACTGAATCAGCACAGAAGAGTGACTTAAACTTTGTCTCGACATCACACATTTGTCTTTGTGGTCCTTTCTATTTGACTATTAGCCTGCTTACTGGCCACATTATGGCAGCCTCTGACTAGCCCAGCGGGAGGCCAAAATGCTGTTCAACTTACAACACGATTTTTTTGCACCGCCTTTATTTTTACCATTGCATTATTTTCTTTCTGCCTTTATTTACACTCCCTGAGCTTGCATAGGCGCTTTACTGAGATGTGTCTGTTATGTCCATTTGTGGGTTGTTTTTTTTCCTGGAGCAATTATAGTAGCTTATGCCTGGAACTTGCCATCAACGACATGTCTGATCATTAGGTTGTTTTTCCATGCTCTGATGTGACAGGAGGCATAGCTGTCTTTCTCCAGAGCCGACCAGTGACCCTTCCTATCACTTATTTGTGCATGAACTGTTGAAAAATAATGATAAAATAGACCTAACAGAACAGTTTCCGAGAAGTGGCAGGATTTCAGTTCCAGTTCCATTCATAGATTCTCCTATATTTTTTTCCCTGGTAAATCCATACAGCATATCACCTAAACAAAAGAATATGATTTGTATAAATTAATTCCCACCTCCATGAAGGTTAAGACGCTTCTATACTAGGCAATATATATATTCATGTGGTAAGGACTTGTCTATGCCTGCACTAAAAAGATTTTTAAAATGTGAATAGATTACACAAAGACAGTAAGGGGAGGAAAATATTATCGTCCCCACTATATCCCTCCCTGGGTGAGACAGAGGAAAGACCAGGTAGCATGAGAAAAATCGTAAAAGGGTTTGGTGACAGACCTGCCCCAGGCACCCTGAGGGCCTGCTC
>NW_010524299.1:0-41021 GCF_000687285.1 Phaethon lepturus | reverse complement strand
TCTGGCAGCTTCTCACAGAAGCCACCCCTGGTCCCCCGGCTCCCAAAACCTTGCCATGTGAACCCTGTACAATGAGTTACCATGTCCAAGAAGAAACTAAATTCCCTGAACATGCTTTACTCTTGACAAAACTGTGCTGGCCATTTCTCAGCACCGTATTATGTTCCATGTGCTTACAGGCCATGTTATAATTTGTTCCAGTAGCTTTCCACATTCAGCTGAATTCCTTGGATTTGTTCCTCTTCATTTTCACCTCCGTAAAGGCAGATGGGACACTCACCCTCCATAAATCCTCAGGGCTCACCTCACTGCAGTCAACTTTCAAAGGTTCCTTCTTTTAAGGACTTTTCTAGCAAAAGCAAGAAAACAAGAACACACTTGGTGACACGCTTGCCAGTTCCAGTGACACACCTCTGTGTTCCTCTTTCTTCCTAAGGTTTTGTTTGGCCAGTGTTTATGAATTGCCCCTTTCTCCAGTCTAGATGATGCCTATTCCACATTTGAATTCTGCACAAGGAGCCGGAGTTTTTGGCACAGTCTTGATTGACTTTTGATAACACAGCTCCTGCTTTAACAATCTGCCGTTTGTCATAACCGTGCAGCTAGCAACAAAAGGTCTCTGTTAAATGTTTAATGCCAGGCTCAATACCAGCAATCAGGGCTGGTAGACTGAGGAGACTATGCAGCATATGAGGTAGGAAGAAGCCAGAGAAAAAAACACGAAAAAATGTGGAGTTCTTGAGGATCTGCATCAATACAGCTGTATTTCGCTTTGGTAATAGAAATCAGAAATGTAATGAGTGTGAATATTCTGCTTAGTAAAGTAAAAATTACAAATGACAAATATCTTTTGTTTTACTCTTCATAAATATGTTTGATTTTAAAAAATCAGCAATAACCTAGAATAATTCCATGTAAAAAAGAATCAATTATAACAAAACTATTGGTTAGAATTAACTTGTGTTAATTCGCAGCAACATTTGTAACAATGGGGACATTTCTTCCTACAGCACTGTTGCTTTACAGAGGAGAATAAAAGTACACTGCAGCCCAGATCCATCTGCTATCCTTCTTCATATGTTTTGGCCTTAGAAAAGTTTTATAAAGACCATATGATGAAACTTCATTTGTAGACAGGTTTTTTGTTTGGTTGGGATTTTTACTGGGGAGGGATGAGGGCATTTGGTACATATTACTGTCTCAATCTGGAAAATAATCATCATAGGTTCTCCAAAGGATATAATAAAAAAGTTGTAAAATGATCTGGGTGTTTTGAGTTGATCTGAGGAAGTCTTTTAAGGTTGCAGCATGCCTAATAAGTGTAGTACTGATAACTTGCAAGTAACAGAAAATAAAATACTCAAATCAAAGCTAAGGTGTAGAGAAAAAGTCTTCACATTTAAATTCTTAAAAACAGAGTGCCAGTGCAGTGTGGAAGCACTTAGCATAAAACCTCATTTCAGGCTAATTAGCGGTGTAAATAGTGCCCAGTACATAACAACATTTTGGTTTTGTATCACTAAATTGTGAAACCAAGGAAGACTTCAGCAACTGATGGCCACCTATACTGTCCAAGAAAAAGCAAAATCCCCTTTAGGATGGTATTATTCCTTAATCAAGTCTTGTTTAAATTAATTCTTTTCCCAAAGGGATAAGATTTGAGTGACCTTTTCAGGGCACCATATTAAAGTGTGCTTTGTTTATTGACCACTTTTGAAACAGCTTGGACCAAAATGCATTTTTGCTTAATAAAATGTTTCTGGACTGGTTCCATTACCCTCCCACTCGCTGAAACCCACGGGAATAAATGGGTGTAACAAAAAGAAGAATTTGGCCATTGACCTGCAACTCCAGTGACTCATACTGGATCACATAAAACTGTCTCCCTGTTAGAGACTGCAACAGAGGACTGCTGCTAACATTGAGCTTCCCTGCTACCACACAGCGTGAGGGAGGCTTCAGGGGAAGGGACCTTTCCAGTGGATTCACAGAATCATAGATAATGGTTGGAAGGGATCTCTGGAGGTCATCTGGTCCAGTTCCCCTGCTCAAGCAGGGCCACCTCCAGCCCAGGACCATGACTAGGTGTTTTTTTGATATCTCTAAGGAGGGAGACTCCACCACCTCCCTGGACATCCTGTGCCAGTGCTTTAGTCACCCTCACAGTAAAAAAGTGTTTCCTGATGTTCAGTTGAATTCTCCTGTCTTTCAGTTTGTGCCCATTGCCTCTGGTCCTGTCAGATTCACCGCAGAGCTGAGGGGAGGATGAGAAGTGTTCTGGCTTGGAGACAAGAAAGGCCGTGTTGTATTGCCAGCTGACTTCTCTTCCAAACCCAATATTCAGACTTCATACTTCTGGATTTTTCCCCTATGGCAGAGTCCTTGCTTATGAGGCTGTGAGTTTTGATTAGAGAGTCTCCAGTCCCATCAAGCTGGCTTGGTATGGAGCTGGCTGGTTGTTCAGATCCCTATTTTTGCAGGTGCTCTCCACAATGCAGAGACATACAGAAAAATCCCCACCTGGGCACTTGTGCCAGGGTCTCTCTGTGAGGTTGCATCTCTGAGCCTTCTCTTCCCATGCAAGCCTGACCATATGCTCCACCAGACAAGCTATTCTGCCACGGGCAGGGAGGAAGAGGAGGGATGTCTAAGTTGGAATCTACCCATATGTTTGCCTGTCTGTGTTTTTGTATCATTCTCATCTCCATGTTTCCTTTTTAGATGCTCTCACCTGGGATGTGTGGAAGCATAGTCCTTCTCATAGTCCTTCATAGGAGCAGAGAATACTGTATGGCCCCATGTATTTTATTTGAGGATATGAGAGCTACCTTACATGTGAGGATTGCCTAATCCAACATGTCAGCCAGCCAAATTGGCCAACCATGCTACTGGAGGGTTTTCTTATTTTGCCCAACCAGGGAGCTAAATGCTTTCTCTGCCTGGAAAAATTATCAAGAAATATTGTTTCAGAGAAAATGTTTTGGCAGTGTTGTCCCAAGTGGGGATTAGACTTGTTTTAACTAGGGTAATCTGGAAGTGGAAAGCTGCACAGACATCTGAGAGTGCCTGGTGACATGTGGAAGCGTAAAGGTGAGACTGACTCATAAAGTGCACTCGGGGCCGTTTTACAGCAGTAGTTCACAAAGTATCTGATCCAAAACAAAGCAGGATTTGCTTGCCCTCAGGGATCACTGTGTACATACAGAGGAAACAAAGGGCTTACATCTTTCAACACAAAATATTTCAGTACAAATAGCTCACAGGAACGCAGCTAATCTTTAAGGCCTTCTGTCAACCATCTGCAGAAGAGGGAGGAAAGGAAGAGCTTCTGGTGAAGGGCATCTTCAACATGCAGGGTGGGCTTTTTGGTAGCCTAAAAGCCCCATGCTTAGTGCTTGGTTTCTGTATCTAAAAACCATGAGAGGTGATTACTTTAAGCAGGAAAGCCTCTTTCAAAAAAACTAGGAACTGTTTTTTCTCTGTCCCTGAAAGAGATGACTGTCGAATAGGTTCTGCACAGTTTGATCTTTCACCTGTGCTCTGGGGTCATGTCTGACCTGTTAAATAAAAACCATCTGGGGAAGAAACTGAGGCAATGAACCTCTGACTTGCCCACACTGCAAAACTGCTTATTATCTGCCAGGCTCTGTTATGGACCAATCTAGACAGCTCTGCCCAAGACAAAACCCCAGCATGGTGTGGGTGACACCTTCCCGAGATAGACTTCCCCACTGGCAGTGAGGGTAAGACCAAACAAGATGCCTTGCATTGCCTTTATCATCATACTTGCTCTCTTTGAATCCCCAAACTCTTGTGCTTTTCCCTAGAGATGTGCCCTCAGCTTCATGTTATAAAATCACCACCCTGGCTGACCTTGTGATAGGAGCCAAGGATCACTTCCTAGCAGAGTAAGTGTTTAGTGGTATAAATACAGCTCCACAGGGCGACACAGCTGGTTGCCTGATGCCTGGGCTACTTCTCAATGAAACTGTAGTGTTTTAAGGGCAGAAAGACAACTCCTGTCAATCAGCTTGTCCATCTGCTATCAGACACAGAAGGTTGTCTAAGAGGGATGCAAACAATAAGGTTGTCTAAAAGTCAAGCAAGGGCAGGCAGGTAGTGTGGGCTTTGTGTGTACACACCATCGCCATTTAGGTGCACAGCCTTGTAAGAACAGCCTAAAGTTTCCATTCAAGCATAAATTCAAAGTTGTGGAAAGGATCTAAGCACAAATTTGGGAGTTAACCTCATAAAGGCCTTCCTTATGTGCTAGGTTAACAAGGTCTACAGAACTGGCATTTGCTCCTCAGGTTACTCAAACTAGGTGACCACAAAATCTCAGAAGACTGACCTTCTGCTTTCCAAATTTTTGTAGGAAATTTAATGGAAATCAGGGACAGATTTCCAAAGGCACAGGGGAGAATATGGAACAGACTAGATTTTTTTTTTTTTCTTATTTGCTAGCTACACATGCAGAACGCACGGTTTTCTCCGCTTTGCTTCAAGACAGTTTAATTGGCAACATGTTAGTCTGGGAAGGAGGAGCAGCTGAAAGAGGGTATAAAAATACCCTTTCCCATGGATATCTCAGCTGTTGTTGTGGCCACTGTACTAGTAGGTAAGTAGTACAATGGCACTGTGGCCCAGAGGACTCAGCATTTGTTGCTGTAAAGAGAAGGTGGGGACAGCACTGGCAATCAGGTGGATCAGTGCTCTCAAGTGCTTTCCTTCCACTGGGACTGTCACTGCTCCATGCAACACAAAGGAGCCAAGCCCGTTCCTGAGGTGGGCAGCAAATGGAAGGAGACATTATTCTTACTCTGCTCCAGTAGCAATCCAGCAGCATGACTGATGTGGTGACGGTTGCAAACAAGCCACATTGCTTGGGAGAGTTATGCAATTGTGAAAGACAGTTTCTGCCAGCTTAGTTTATCTCTTTTTCTATATGCACACACCCTGCTGCTACAAAGAGGATAAGGAGCAGGTTCCTTCATTCAGCCACGCTGGGAAGAGGTTGGCCTCCCTTCTGCTGGGCTCTCTGCAAAGGAGCCAGTCCTCTCTGACAATGGTTAACTGCTGGGAGAGGTGCTGGGCAGGGGTGCCTACACATAAGGAAAGGCCAGGAGTGACTTGTTAGCCTGTTTAATATTTCAGCTGCACAGCGACAAGGACTGCTCTATGCACAGCAGAAATATTGTGGAAAGCAACTGACTGTAATCACCCACTGAGATATGCTCTACTTTCAGTCAAATCCCAATGTTTTCCTCATCAAAAACATGATGCTCCATGGTAGGACCAGTGTCTAAAAACTCCAGTGTTGAACACAATGCAGCAAAAGCACATTTCGTCATGCAGTGAGAGGTGACCCTGCAACAAAACAAACCGCTCAGACATTGGCCAGATATCAGGAATACCAAGCCCTAGGCCTTACATACACAGTCCTCACAATGAAGTCCAGAGATAAGATTCCCTAAACAGTGCATAAACATGATGTAAACGTGCAGAACAAGGACTGCCTACACAACAGGAGACATGAGGTGCATGGGTTTGCTGCACTGCTGTCCTACTCTGGAGTTATATGCCTGAAGCAGAAGAGAAAAGGAGTTATCACCATCTGCTGGGGATTAAGAACCTTCTCCTGAGAGCCAGATGGCTGCTTTGTATGGACTGTCCTTCTGGACCCAAGCATCTTCTGCTCCTGGCTGTACCATATACCAGCTTCAAGAGGAGTACTGGAGCAGTGGCCTGTTTAGAAGTGTCTGTCCCTTATTTTAGGGTACTTTCCAGACAGGCAGGGGATGTGCAACACAAAAGGTGTTCCTATATAAAGGATGGCTGCCATCATTCATGATATATCGGTGTTGCTGGTGCAAGTAAGAATTGTGCAGAAGAGTTGTGCAACTGTAGAAGACAGTTTCTGCCTGTGTATCCCATCCTTCTTTCCACTGCAGCCAAACTGAACTTGGGGTGTCCCTCCACCTACCTCATGCCCCTTTCTGTGGCAATTTTCAAGGGTTACAGTTCACAGTTTGGTGCCCTAGGTTCTAGGGAGCTACAAAGGTTGAGTGAATTGAGGCAATATAGGGTGTCTAGGCTTTAACTAGTGGTTTTACACCTTTCTGAGCTCTTCTTGCTGGACCTTCCTTCCCGTTATCCTGGCTGTCAGTGACTGCCATCCACCCAGCAGGCAGGGCAATTTATGGGAGCACCCTTCAGTCAGCTGCTGGTGAAAATCAGCTCAGATGAACAAGCTGAACAATGAACGTAATCCAGCTGGTTTCCCATGAGGAAAATAAAGAGCAGTCCCAGAAGTGCCTCATCCAGTAGATTGGCAGTGACAAGCAGCTGGAAGGGGTAACTACTGATACAACCACATCCCAGAAAGATGCCTAGCTAGGTGGACATCTCTGTTTGGGTCCCTATCAACCTTTGCTCTGCCTACAGGGGAGTGATTCCTGGAAAATCAAAACCTAAAAGAAATCCTTTCCTGCTTATGCCGAACATGCTTCACAAAGAGAGCTGTTTCATTGAGATCCACTCTACAGATCATATGTCCAGGGCAAACCACTCTTCCAGAGAGCTTTGCTCTGTGTGTTGGTCTTAATCATTTCCTAACTGCTCTCATGCCATTACACTCACTTAGGAAACTGATCTCTAAACATCCCAGCTCCTGGTCAGTTGGCAGAGCATTTGTTTTCAGTTCCCATTTAAATACGCACATATGTTCTTCTTCTTGGAATCTGCACAAAGCCTTACATTGTGTGCTGCACCAGCTACTAAAACTAGCACGCTTGGCCTAAACTTGCCTTTTTCAAAGATTTCCCCTCCCTCTTTTGAGCAAAACAAAGCCTTTTGTATCCTTGTGGCCAAAATTATTCAAGAAGGGGAACCACAAGGCAGAAAGAGCCCCCAGCTCCTCTCCCATTGTAATTTGGAGTCCATTGCCCAGCCCACTGTGGACACAAGGGACCATCCTGTATAATTTGCTTTTCAGAGCATTCCTGAGGAAATATCTGAGAACAGAGATGAATGTTCATGCCATTTTCTCTGCCAGTCTCCAGAACTGGTAGCATTGTAGGTTTCCTTCCCCTGGCTGTGATAAAGGATTCCTGTAACATCAGCACTGAGTTTTGGTTTTCCCTCTGAAGCTCCAACATCTCCATGATTTTCATAATGACTTTTGGCAATGAGCAAGGTGAATATACTGGAATTAGAAACATATCTTTTTAATTCAAGATGTGAGCGATTGCTTTTCTCTGGAAATGAAGGAAAAGAGGTTTGTGAGGGGGAGGGCAGGACCAGAGCAGAAAAATGCATTATAAATAAGGCGTAGGGAAAACAAGATTAGAGAGGCAGAATTGACTCAAGACGGTACCAAACACAGATGCGTGTAGTAGCAATGTTTTTCTTCCTGACTCAGCCTGACCACAGAACTTGTTCAGTGACTGATGCTTGCGAAACAGCAGGAGAGCACAGAGGCTGTAAATAACCAGTCCCCTATCAGCACAACAGTGGTATCAACAGCAACATGCACGCTGCCTTGGGAAAACCCAAGAGTGGCAGCAGTAATCAGTGAAGGTCAAATATGAACATACAAAGAAAGCTCATACCACAATATTGAGTAAGAAAGCACGGGAAGTTTCATCTGTGCCCATTTAGTTGCTTAGCACCTTGTCTTGAAGCCAGTCCTTCCAACCTGCCCTGGATCCCAACCAAACTCAGAGGAGGTTCCCTTTGCATTGGGGATTTTCAGTATAGAGAACCTCTAGCAGAGACCCCCCTGATCCTCTGTGGCATGGGAGGACATGCTCCACCGATTATGGTGGTCCACATAAGACATATGGAAAAGATGACAACACAGTCACAGGTAGTTATCGTCATGGAAGCAAGCAAAGATACAGTGTGTGACAAGACCTCCTCAAGGGGTGAGAAAGGTTGTCCTTATTTAGGTCCTGTCAAGAGTCGATTCTACAAAATGTGATGTCAGTTCTGTCCCTGTTCTCCGTCTGTGGATACCTGTAACTATGGTGTTGCATGATGAAGTATGGAGGGGACTAACCAACCAGTTCCCTAAGGGCAAGTTATGTGGAGGCTAAAGTAAGGCAGAGCCTAAGGATTTGATTTTGCTGGACGTATGAAGCTGGGCCATGTGCCAGTGCATCTAAACAAATAAAATAATGACGACTTTGCTGCAGAGAGCCAGCAGCAAGTGCCGTGGGCACGGAGGAGCTGCAGGGGCAGATGCAGGAGCTCCCTGGCACCAGTTCGCTGCCTCCGCCTTGCAGAGCGGCCGCCGTGCCGCTGCTGTTGCTGCCACCCACGCATCCCCTGCCTGCCCTGGGCGGCTTCACGGGGGCAGAGCCCCTCTCTCACTGGGCTGGGCTGTGCTGGGAGGCAGTGCCCGACGTCTGGGAGATGGGTGACAGGCAGGAGCCAGAGCAGACTCTGAAGAAGGGGAGCCCGGCTGCAACGATGATCTCAGCTAAAGCTCTCCCCTCCACAGAGGCAGCAGCCAGGTTTGGTGCTGAGCTCCTGGAAGTGTCCTGGGGCTCCAAACTTCAGCAACTGTTAATGACTGGGTGATAAATTTGGGACAAGGTTACCTTTGTCTGCAGAAGGTGGTCTTAGGTAGTCTGGGTCATTAATGAGGCTGCAAAAAGTATGATCTACTTCAAAGCTGAATCACCAGTTGTTTTCACTGCAGAGTCTTGTACCAGTTCATATAAACACAAACTATAGTTGTCTGCTTGCTTTTTAATCCACTCTATATTTGGCCTATAAACAGATTGTGACTGAAAGCCTAATTTCCCCCTTATATCTGTTGAAGTCATATTCCATAACTTGAAGAAAACAAACACTGTAACACAATGACTAAAATACTCCTTGCAAAACACTTTACTATGCCTGTACATTCTTCAGCTGGGAAAAGATATTATTCACCCATTGTACAGCTAGACAACTTTGGGCACAGGATTATAAAGGAACTGTTAGTCCATTCTAAACAGCTACGCATGGTAACTGGAAACATTGTAGCCTTATAAAACAGCCTTATAAAGCTATAACCGTATAATTTACTTTAATTAGCTAGTGACAAACCCTCTGGCCCTTTGGTTAGATTGCTTTTTGCATCTGAGCTTTCATTTGGTTCATGCTGCGTGCAGTATAGACATTCATTTTCGGTGAATCAGTGACAGAACCGTAAGTCATCCAAGACGACTGACTCAGAGTCCCATGATTTTTAGCAACATGCATAGTGGATGATTTTAAATACGTAGTAACACCGTTTCACTGAAATCAACACTTTGGAAAAAGGCAGATCAATTCCTCAGAGATACTCCACACATCAATCAATGTCATGCAGAGTTGAGTCTAATTCACCAGACAGCACACTAATAGTTATCCGAATCACTTTCATTGGCACGTCATCTATAAAGGTCTTTAAATCAATTAAACAATTTCACTCTAGGCCCTTTGCTTGAAATAGCTTTAAAACACAAGGTACAATTCCTGCTAGACAATCCTGGGAGAAAGTAAACACCCTATGAATGATTAGCTAACTTGACCTCAGCTTTCAAGTGTAACAATGTCTTTTAGATGGAAAGTTGGTAAACGCCAATGAAAACTGACGTGTGACTGCAATTAACTTTGCTGATTACTGTCGCTGTTTTGCCACCCACATTCTTTAAGTGGCCACTAAAAAAATGTTCTCTTTTCAAAGCTCATTTAGCAGTGCTATCACATGAGGTGCGCAGGTCATGGTTTTCACAGTGGCACAGCACACTAAACTTTCGTGCTCGGCAGTATTTTGTGCACAGACAAGTTTTTTTCCACTTGGACAGCAACACAGCAGATTTAGAGTTACTCTTAGTTTACTCCAGCAAGAAGACATTCATCCCCCCTGCCACCAACTGTTTTAGAGCATAAAATACTGTTTGCAGTTGCCAAAGATGAAACCTAGATGAAACCTAGGTGAAGAAGCTCAGCTAGGTGAAGAAGCCCAGGTAAAGAAGACAGACAGGTTTGGCAACCTGAAATCAGAGCCTACATGGCATAGTACTGGCCAGTGTCCTACAAACGGAGCTTCCCAGAAGGGCCCTAGAGCAGTGGGACTCTGGTGTTTGAAGGCAAAGGGTGGGACAGGCAGAAAAAGAAGGTAAGCATGAGCTGAGCAAGGGTGGAAATGCAGGAAAAACTTTGGCAAGGTCAATGAACTTAACTGGAGCAAGAGCTTTGAGTGCAGGGACGGGAGGACGGTGACAAAGAAGGAAATCTTTGGACTTTGTCCATTGGCATTATTTGAGGAAGCGTGTAATTTCTCTCTGTACCTGGGAGTGCACCACTGGAGATATTTTACACGTGTAGGAATCTGAGCAGCTGACACCAGTGGGCAACACAGGGACAGGTTTTCTGCGCTGGCCGAGCGGGGTTGATATGTGGACTTTGGAAGGGCTGAGAGTAAGTGGACTCACGGACAGCGATTTCAGAATGGATGGAGATGTGGCACACAAATAATGCTTGGACCAAATAAATGCTCAAAACATTTAGTCTTGCTGAAGCAGGAAGACTGCTATGTAAGCAAAGGGACAAACAATAAGGTCTCGTAGGCAGATGCAATTTATTCAGTGTTTGTGTGTAAGATACACTCAAATAAACTAGATATGAAGTCAGGAGCTTGTAAGACATGAACTATTTCCGCCCTTCTTAAAGAGATGCTTCAGTGATGACTGTTGGGCACAAGGCACCCCATTCCATGTGGAGGCCTCATGAGCATCTGGCCATCGCACTGTCCACAGGGCTGTCAGCAGAACCTGTGTCTCAGCAAAGTTAGCAGCATCCAGGCTGTCTGAAGCCGTATTAAGCCTTCCCCTCCTTACCTGGATGAGTTCAAAGACCCCAGTGAAGGTGGGCTCTAACTCCTGCTGGGAAAGTGCTTCTGTGTTTACACACCGGGTGGCTGCAGGGCAGCCCCATTGAAGGCACCTGGCACACACAGAGAAACAGCCAGACTCAGACGGACACACAGAGCTGAGACCATAACTCACAGGAGCTGGCCTGGGAAGGTCCAAACATACAACGCTGAAGAGGCAGGGGGTAGAGTCTTCACCAG
This sequence comes from Phaethon lepturus, assembly GCF_000687285.1. Taxonomy (NCBI): domain Eukaryota; kingdom Metazoa; phylum Chordata; class Aves; order Phaethontiformes; family Phaethontidae; genus Phaethon; species Phaethon lepturus. Next base: position 29,914 of record NW_010524299.1, on the reverse strand, counting down.
TAGAAAGGAAATGTTTAATAACACAGTTCAGGGTTTTATTTTTAGTGATGTTAAGATCTATACAGATGGAAAACGGTCAAAGGCTTTTTCCTCCCTCTCTTTTTTATGAATTAAAAGAGAGTCCCTGTGAAAGAAGGTTGAAAAGAGAGATGGTGGTTTAGCAAAACAGAGCTAAGGCAGAAGAGAGGTAAGTATGTGAATAAAGTTACTTATCATGCTGAAAACACTTCATTTACTGAGACAAAACCAACTAGGCAATTCACATCTTGCATGTTTGCCAACAAGATCTGTAGCAAAAATAATAAATCGATTGTTCACCTTTAATCACTCATGAAGACCAGGCACAGCTGCTTTTTACCATATACAAGCGCTCTCAGTGCCAAAATGGAGGAATATTAATTCACATCCTGCACGGCCAAAAAGATGCCAGTGAGACATCTTTTAGCGTAACGTGCTTGCTGTTCAGCTGTTTCCAAACACTTAACAATGAATAATTAATTAAAGGGAGGTACTGCTGTTTGGTAGAGCTGATGATATGGAGACATTAGGCCTGCCATTGCCTTTTTCTGTCTTTTCCTGGCTAGCAATTTAGTCTTTATGAGTTTCAGCTTGTCTGTCTGTAAATAGAGATAACATCTTCACACTAATATATTAAACAAACTTAGTTTTTCCTTTCATTCACAAGCTGTCCCTGTGCAACCTGATTCTGTGTGTGAGTCAGCACTGATCAATACATTTCTTTACGTATGCTGGTTACCAGCACAGTATTTGTTATCTAAAAGTGGAACACTGATAACCAGAACTGTTTTGGCTCACTAAGTCCATTTTTTTATGTAGTTAAAGAACATAAGATGATCCCTCTTGGGTACATGGGAGAGGGGGATAGACAACATTTAAAATTGAAAAGAGGATGTGCCTAACATGGAGTAAACCAAATCCTTTCATTAGCATGTTATTTAAAAATTTGTCACCAGCATGTTTGCAGTGGGGTAGCACTGCTGAATGAGAACCAAGTTAGTATCTGACCCCAGGGCTGCAAGCAGAGCAGTTCACCACTATCTCGCTCCATTCACAGTTCAGTCCTAATGTCACTTAGCATGTGACAAGCAGAAAGGAAATAATAAATGCTCTGTACCCATTTTGAAGAGTAATGATTAAAATCCCAACAAGAGAGCCGAATCCTGCTGCCTTCTGCACAGGGGCAAATAGACTCTGTTCCTTCCTCAGCACCAGCTGAACTTTCCAAACCTGGTGCTTAACAGAGTGGTAAGCAGAACATCAATTAAATAGGACATGGGCACAGTTCGTACGCCATGACCTGGAGAGGTCAAGCTCCCAGCTCTATGCTGAAGCTGAATTGCTGTGGTGCATCTTACAGGCAGTTTTCCATTGCCACCTCACTAAGCAAAAAAAGGCCAAGCTCTGCCTATATTTTTCTGCCTATTTCTGTGTTTTCATTTTGTAGTGCTAGTCAAATTTAAGGACAATTCATGCTGTGGCCTTGGGAGTTGCAAATAGTAGACAGCAAAGTCTGTGTTTATTTTGCATCTCTGGGTTAATAAATCAAATCAACTGTATTCCTTCCATAAAGAGGGAGAATTTTCATCATATTGCCAATGTCTCATATTGTCACAGTTTTGACTTTTAATGAAGATGTCTTTAAAGAAACTGGTACTTAGACCAGAGATTTAGCAGTCTGAGCACTGTACCTGTTCTGTTTTACTGCACTTCATACAAAATATATCTTGAAACTCCTACAGATGCAGCTCAGGGTGTAGGGTTTTGATCAGAAGCGTCTTCTAGTAAACCATCAGAATAATCAGGGTTCTGTTTATTTCTCACAAACATGTAGAAGATTCATTTCACCTCATTTTAAGCTGACTGGCTTAAACATATGCATCATCACAATAAACTTGTGAGACTGGAAAAGATTGTAACTTCCATTATATATATAAGGAAACTGAGGCAAGAACAGTCTAGCAAGAATATTCCAAAATAGGACTTAACTCCCCAAAAGAGAGTTTAGACAGAAATTAGGTGTTAAACCCAAGGAGATATCCACAAAAGAGCCACTAAATAACTTTAATACTTAGGATCCCTGAATTTCCATGATATTCCCTTCAAACTTTGCACGCAGCAGCTGTCCCTGCAGAGCTGCCGCTGCGGACCGCGGCGCTGAGGATGTCTGCAGCAGGCAGCAGGCACCAAAGCCTTCACAGCACATTGCTCCTACACCAACGCTGCCAAGCCCCCGGTGCGACAACCACAGCCACGAGCCCTCAGCACCCAGCTGGATGCATATGAACCCACATTTTGCCCAGTGTCCCAGTGTAAGGGTACATGCAGAGGGACTGGTGAGCATCAGTGGTCCTCTAGCCCAAGAGGACTCCAGGATCCCCGGAGGGGAGGGCATACTAATGGGAGGGGACATTAAGGTTTTGACCAGGAGAAACAAAGAATGGGAGAAAAACAGTCTCTCCCTTCCCCTTGAGGGTGTACTGCCTCAAATGCAAGATTCAGGGAACAACCAGAGTGTGACTCACAAGTCAGTGCGGAGGTCTGCTATCCCTAAGCAAGGAAACCAGTTTTCCATCTCCTTTTTGGATTGTTTATGCATATTTTTTAAAAAAGAAGAGTAATTGGACAAAAAAAAAAGCAATAGCAGGCACGTAGGACCCATAGAAAGTGATTTCCAGGGAAAACCTCATGATAATCTAGAACAAAAGCCAGGGGCGGGGGGAAGAAAAAGAGAAACCTCAGTAGAATTTTGTCATTGAAACACCAAACCACCCAGTTTATCTTCAACCACAAAATATAGTGTGGCAAGAAGATTATTTCCTAGGGAAAGTCATGCCTCTGAAGGCCTTTTTGCATAGTCACAGTAGGACTTTACCCCACCCTGTGCAGGAAGGCTTCAAGCTTTCCTTAGGTGGCTGGTGGCAGTGTCCCAAGTCAATTGGAGGCCTTCAAGTTCAAAACAAAACAGAACAATCCCTTCCTAGGGAGTTTCTTCCCTTCAAGCATTTTTGTGAGGAGTCCAGCCTCTCCCGAGAGATCTGGCAGTCAAAATCCAGAGAGCAAATGTTTAAGAGCTTCCTTCGCCCTTCTCAATCTCCTGGGCTGCTCTGGCAAGGAGGCTGCTTTTATTGTGTCCAGGATGACTTCTTGTGGAGGGCAACAAATCCCCTGGCCATGGGGCTGTAATTCCCAGGCCTCTTTCGGCTGGCAAAAGGAAGCTTTGACATATTTCAAGGCTGTCAGCTGAGGCCAGGGCTTTCTCTCGGACCACGGACGGCCAGCCCGGCACTGATTCCTCTTTGATTTCTTGCTTGTTGCCTGCTGTTGAGCCCCCAATCTTGCAGAGCAGGCTTGCAGAGCCATATTCACCCCAAAGGTTTTCACACAACACCACTCTAAAGCATTTTTCTGGGGAGGGAAACACAGTGAAGCACAGAATGGGGTTTCAATGACAGTCACCTCAACAGCCTTACCAATTCAGGAAACGGGAGTTGGCCAACATCTCTAGAAGACAGCTTGGCTGACCATGTGAATAGGGAGGGAAGGTTTCTCTTCTAGTGCAGGCAGAAGGACTGACCTCCCTTCTCCCTTCCTCAAAGTCATTTTGCTTCCCAGGACACCACAGGGGAAGGAAACCAGCCCTGCCAAGGGCAGCCAGCCCACCCCAGCACTGGTTCCAGGGCAGGGACATGGCAGGACTGGTTTTTGCTTTGGCTCCTCTGCCAAGCTGGGAGATGACCACCATGCTGACCAAGAGGAAACATTGACACCTGCAGCTCTGAAACTGCTGGGATCGCCACAAAACTGAAATACCCAGTGCTTCCAAAATTGCTGCACGTCACAAGCACAGCCTTTTATCACTGATTTTTGTGATTTCTGTTACTCTACGTTTTTGTCTCTGTTTGACTGCTTTAACCACTTGCTGCTCATAGCGACAGCAACAAGCATGGGCGAAATCTCAGCCCCAGCTCCCTCTGATCTCAGGAGGAAAAGATCCCTCATGTCACTCGTAGATCTCAGAGAATTTCACAAGGATTTTAAGGACGTTCATCCCTTACGTCTGTCTTGCAGTGGGACACACAGAGCTGTATAGCATCAACCCAAATGCTCCATGGACACACAAAACATGCTGAGACCTGTCTTGATAGACCCCTGCTTACCTGCCAGCCCTCCTGCGTCTGCTGGGCGTGCCCTGCTTTCACAACTCATCCACCATCCCTCTGGCTTTCCAGTATTTTGGAATACCCGTTACCCTTTTACCAGCATTGTCCTTCACCAACTTGTGTAATGTGGGCAACAAAAATCAACTGTTTTAACTTCATTGCTCTGACTGCTTGGAAGAACAAAAGTGTCAACAAGTTATAGTTAAGAGAAACTGAAAACTTACCAAATGATGAAGGCATCATTTTTCCAAGTATACCTATTTGTTCCTTGCAATTATATATATCTCTCTATTCTATGTGTGCATGCGTGTATATTCTATACGTGTGTAAATAAATGCACATAAATATATCCATGTATGATTTGCACTGTATATTTGCAACAACAAAATCTATTTCTTGACCACGAAGCATTGCTGGCATTGTGCGTTGGTGTGGATCCAGTTATTGCAGTGAACTTTAGGTGAACATTTCTGCCACTGCAAGTTCTTTGAAGAACTGAGACTGAAGCGAAGTTTCCGCTTGCACATTTTAATTTTGTGGCCCATTAGCCAAGGGACGGTGGTGCCCCATTTAGAGCTTAACACTGAATTTTATGTACCTACTTTTGCATCCACAGAGATTTTGCAATCAAGTCTATATACCAAGATGTGTACAGATGAAGCCCTTACAAAAACAGTGGACCTTAGCCAAACCACAAGCATGTCTACAGTGTAATATCTCATCTCTCTGCTGTGCTCCGATATTGGTATTAGACTATCATCTCCCTATCATGATTAGAACATGGAAAGGGGAAATATGAAGAATCTTTTAAATTGTTTGAGGAAAAGTACTCTGGATTGCCTTTTAAGAGATTTTCGTTTGGCTCACAGATTTGTTTTGTTTTATTTAAAAGTTCTGTTCTCTCTGCCACAGAGATGTTTATTTAAAAAGGTTGATGCTTGCTTTTTCTGAAGTTATATTAGCTTTGCAGACTGACGATTTAATCCAAAACACTTTTTTTTTATTCAGGCAGTGCTATATCCAAAGACTATTTCTTGGCTTCAGGTATAGCTCTCTTTAATCTATGGGTCAGATTTTCAACAGCTGTTTTATTTTGATTTACACCTGCTGACTAGCAGGGCCATCGCATCTAATAAGTTGAGGCCTAAACTAATTGCCGATGTCTCATTAGACAACTTCATATACAATCCAGTCCTGATGTATTTACATGTTTGCACAGGTCTTAAAAGCAAGGACAGGGAAAATAATACTGTGGTTCCTTACAATTTAAATAATACTGTGATTCCTTACAGTTATTATATACTGATCCAGATGCTACAATTTTTCTCCTGTTACTAATAGCTGATTTCAGTGATACAATATAATTACTAAAAGCAGAACCTCACTCATTAGGCATGAGTAAGGTGACCAGCGCTGCGTATGACACAGACAGTCCCTGCCCAAAATGCTTATGATGTCAACAAGACAGTCACAGAGCAGACAGTGAAAAACATGACGAAAGAGCTGGTGGAAGGACAAATATCTATAAATTATTATAATAACTATTATAATAATTTTCTATAATTACACAAGCAACCGTTACCTGTTTGATGATACAGCAAGCATTGGTTTGTTCTCTGGTCAAAAAATAAGTTACTGACAAAAGAGTATCCTAGCTGTCTTTCCTGGCTTGTAATGCCAACGATATCTATTCAGAGGCTGACTCGTCATCTGGCTTTTTTTGAAAAAAAGCAGGAGGGGAGGGCAGCAGCTTGTTGGGTGACCTCAATTCGTTGAGCTGCAAGACCAGTTTTTTAGACTCCCCTTTTATAAATGCTGCAATTATCTGCTGTACATAATTCCAGTTACAATTCTGATTGGAAAATGGAGCTGCTTAGGGGAGCTTACAAGACAACATCTGTTCAACAACAGACATCTGTGCCAGAACAGCAAACCAGGGCTGCCCGAGGTGGGGTGCTCGAGTGAGAGGCATGCACAGACCCACATCTGTATGTGCTGCCATGGACCAAGATTGGTTCTTCTTCCAGCAAAAACTGTAATCCAGACCAAGTTCACTCTCTCTCTCTGCCCCATCTCAAAAGGCATCCCAACTTCAGTCATTAAGGTATGTTTAAAAAAAAAAAATCTTATAAAAGAAATAGTTCCTTAAACAAAGTGATTTCCACAGGTAGCCATCACCTACCCAGTCCAGACAAGGAGCAACAGGCTTTTACAACTAGTTTTCAAGTAATTTTTGGTGTATCTTTGGACTTATTGCATCCCTTTTTGCTAGTAGATGACTAGTGAATTAGTCCTGAGCTTTTCTGTCTGTATTTTGAAAATTCTTGCCCAGTGCCAATGTTGTTGCACAGCAGCTGCATCTCTCTGTGCTTCTTTTTAACACATCTCCATCCTACCCTGCCAGCCTGCACCTGCCTGGGTACCAACACCAAGCCCACTAGTTACACACGGGTCTATTCCCCCAGTTTAAGAGAAGAACCTGGAGCAAGTAGCCCTTCCAACCTACTGTCGCTCCAGCCCAAGCCCTTGTGTTGTGTGTTGGGCTACTTGGTGAATTATAGGCAACTCACACCGAGTTTTCCCATACTTTTTCTTGTTCCTTAGGTTTATCCCAACAGGACTTTCCAATTCCCGTCTTTTCTCGCCTCTGCCAGGGTAAAGCGCTGGTTAACAGCTGTGGACGCAGCCTGCGTCTAATGACTCATCTGTGCCAGCAAATTGACCAGTTCTGCCTGCAAACGGGTGTTGCAAACCATTGTAGTATGTGGCCTAAGTAAAATGGAAAATAATTGATTCTCCCAATCTCTTTGCCTCTATCCCCTCACTACTGACAGAGCCAAATTATGGCATCACTGTTTCTATTTATTTGGGCAAAAGTCACAAAATCTGCTCCTAAGTAAGCAAGAACTTTCAAATAAGGAAACGAAAAAAATAGGTAAGCAAGCAGAAAAACAAAGAGAAACACCTGCAATACTAAGCCACTTTTTAATAGAAATATTATAAAATGGCCAAAATTGTTATTTAAATGAAAAGACATTGCTTTAAGGGCTCTCATGACATGGGATCAATGAGTTTCTTTTTCAAGGCTAGTTGAGAGGTGCAGTCTAGAGCGTATTATAATGTGCAACAGAGTAAAATACTTGACACAGAGGATAATATGAGGAAGTGTCATCATGTGTGCTGTAAAGAAAAACTGCTGAACTGCCTGAAGAGTCTCCTGTCCCACACCCTTTGCTTAGAAGCACTCAGCAATGGGTGGCTCTAAAATTCACAAATTATGACACAACACATACCCTGTCATACCTGATCCACACACGCTGCTTCAGCTATACTGCTGGCTGGCAATGAAGGGGAAATTTAAAATACTGAAGAGACTTGAAATATAAAAGTCCGTCACTGGGCTCACCCCTGCGTTAATTGCTCAGAAAAACTCCTTCTGAAGACAATGTGCCAAATTTGGACAAATGTCTGTTTATGCTGTTTGCTGGATTCTGTGAAACCAGAAAATTGGGATTGGGAAAGGAATCATAGAATCGTAGCATAGTTTGAATTGGAAAGGACCTTGAGAGGTCATCTAGTCCAACCCCTCTGCAATGAGCAGGGACACCTTCAACTTGATCACGTTGCTCAGAGCCCTGTCCAACCTGACCTGGAATGTTTCCAGGGCATCTACCTCCTCTCTGGGCAACCTGGGCCACTGTCTCACCACCCTCACTGTGAAAAATTTCTTCCTTAGATCCAGTCAAAATCTACCCTCTTCTAGTTTAAAACCATTACTCCTTGCCCTTTCACTACAGGCCCCATTGAAAAGTCTGTCCCCATCTTTCTCATAAGCCCCTTTTATGTACTGGAAGGCTGCAGTAAGGTCTCCCCGGAGCCTTCTCTTCTCCAGGCTGACCAACCCCAGCTCACTCTGCCTGTCCTTACAGCAGAGCTGTTCCATCCCTCTGATCAATCTTGTGGCCTCCTCTGGATCGGTTCCAAAAAGTCCATGTCTTTCCTGTGCTGAGGGCTCCACAGCTGGACGCAGGACTCCAGGTGGGGTCTCACCAGAGCAGAGTAGAGGGGCAGAATCCCCTCCCTTGACCTGCTGGCCACACTGCTTTGGATGCAGTCCAGAAGATGGTTGGCCTTCTGGGCTGCGAGTGCACATTGCCAGCTCATGTCCAGCTTTTCCTCCACCAGCACCCTCAAGTCCTTCTGGGCAGAGCTGCTCTCCATCCCTTCATCCCCCAGCCTGTACTGATACTGGAGGTTGCCCTGACCCAGGTGCAGGACCCTGCACTTGGCCTTGTTGAACCTCATGACATTCACACGGCCCATTCCTGCAGCTTGTCCAGGTCCCTCTGGATGCCATCCCGTCCCTCAGGCATGTCAACCACACCACTCAGTTTGGTGTTGTCTGCAAACTTTCTGAGGGTGCACTCGATCCCACTGTCTATGTCATTGATGAAGATGTTAAAGAGTACTGGTCCCTGTACGGACCCCTGAGGGACACCTCTCATCACTGATCTCCATCTGGACATTAAGCCATTGACCAGTGGATGCGACCATCTAACTGATTCCTCATCCACCCAACAGTCCACCCATCAAATCCATCTGTCCAATTGAGAGAGAAGGATGTTGTGGGCAATGGTGTCAAAGGCAAGAAGCAAGGAAAGAGTCTCTTTTACTTCATTTTAGTCCTTTTTCTTGTTTGGTGGTCCTCCAACTGGGTAAGGCCAGGGCAAGACTAGTCAATGTCCGAATGTCCATGTTGTCTACATGCTGTTGTTTCACTTTAGCAGCTCTCCTGAAAAGGTATGTTTGCTGCCATTTCCCCATACTGTTTACTACCTGCATTTCAACTGACCTTAAGCAGGACCAGATCCCGTTACACGGGGCTATGTGTGAACACCTATAAACAGCAGTTCGGGACTGGAAGAGTTTGAAATATCTGACAACCTGAAGGCAAGGTTATCTGCTGCCAGCAAATTGTGAATTTGGAATGATGGTGGTCTGGTTTGCAAATACAGGACATCCACCTCCAAAAGAGGGCAGATCCCCTTTTTCCCAAACCACCCCTGCCAGTACTACTCCCTCCAAATTTTGGGGTAGGATCCCCTGCAAAGCCAAGTGCAGAAGTGTCCAAGAAGATAGGGTCTTTCTGAATTTTAACTCTGCCAAGAAACTGTAGAACATTATTTGTGGACCTGAACTTCAGATGAGTTAGATGTTAGCCAGCAGATTCACTGTACTTTTTGGTTGGACCACTGCCCAGTTGCCTGCAAGAAACTGGTTATTATATTGTCCCTAATTCAGCCTCAGGAGTTTGGAGTAGAAGTGATTAGACATGTGAGCCGTGGTTTGGGAGACATACTTGCTGTCTGCCAAGGGCCGTGCAGACAATCACGTAAAGCAGAAACGCACACTCGCCCAGCGCTGCCGCTACCGGAGAGATGAAACTCCTGTTGCAGCAGCCGTGACTCAGAGCAGCATTTGCATATCCTTGATCAAGAAAAAATAAAAAAACGGACCAGGAGCTGAAGAAGGGCTGGATGATTAGGGAACAACCAAGAAGAAGAAAGGCATATTTAGAAGCGGGTGAGGCTTTCCTCCCCTGGGACGTGCTGCTTTGCACCTGGAAATGTCTGCCCGGGCACAGCCCCGGCACAGCCCACTCTCCTCCCCACGTGCAATATTCCCATGCAGGCTGACACAAGCAAGCAGGGGCTGCGGGATCTGGCTTCACCTTGCCTGGGCAAGGTGTGCCTTTCGGGATCTGTATTTTTTCAGCAGGAGGGAATTATGTGCATAATGGTAGTTATCTATACACGTATTTTTACACTATTACACTCAAAGATGGATGTTTAATTTCCCCTTACTCGGGTTCCCAGGAATTCGACATTACAAGGCTGTTGATTTTTGAGATCTTCTGTTAAAGGCATAATTGCTGAAACCCCATGAGGTTTGAAATAAGATACTGTATTATTTTCACACACCCACATACACAGAAAGCAATTTTACTAACTGAAATGAAGATTATTCCCCTTAATTAACAGAGCCCATAAAAAGAAGGTTACTACTTAACATGTAAACTGAGACAGGGTGAAAACAGCCCCTTTTGGAGGCATAAATAAATGTCGCAGTACTTTTAAAGGCAGCTCATTCATTTAACAATAGGATCAAGATAAAAGGGAGCTCCACACTTTCACATCGGTGGAAATTCTTTTCTCCCGTACCGTGGTGACAGACACGTATGTCCATCTACAGAAACACGTAACCAAAGATGCTCATGTTGAAAGAATCCATGAGGTGCAATGAAGCCTGTTTCGTTTCTGTTCCTAACAAAGGGACCAAATCCCAGTTTCAGCTGGAAGTCTCATCACCAGTGATGCTTCCCAAAGGAAGGGTCGAGCCCTGCCCTGACCGGGAGGGAAGGGGTAGGCAGCCATCCTAGAAAGGCTTTAACTAAAGTCTTCTGAGGAAGGAGAGGCAAACTCCTGTGCAGAGGGCATCCGAGAAGTTCCGTTACACCACCGGTGCCTTAACGCCAGGTCTGGATGCAGGTGTCTGCCCCAGCACGTCCCCACGTGCAGGCTGGCATGCCCCAAGATGAGGCACCTCGCATGTCCCAGGACGAAGCACCCGTGACCTGGCCAAGCTCGAGTGGTGCCTGGGGGGACAGGGTTTGCTGGGCAGCCAGGAAGGCCGAAGGATACCTGTCGAAATCCCAAACAGGTCACCCTGCCTCCGTGTGTCCTTCTGGCCTGGGTGGTAGGGCTGCTTGCTAAATCACCTTGTGGCCAGGAAGAAGGGGGCTTGTGAAGTGCCTCAGGCCCACGGTCCCTGTCAGACACCACCCGGGTCCAACGAAAGAGGCTCCAGCGCTGTTGCAGACCTCCATGCTGCAGCGGGTTTCCTTCCTGCAGAACAAATGGCGGTTCGCACCTTCTGGCAAGGTTGTCTGGGACAGGGCTGGGTGCTCTGTAGTAAAGGTACCCTGTGAGGGTTTTAGTGAGTCCGCCTCAGCTTTTCAGATCTTCTCCAGAGATACCAGGAGACCAGAGCCCTTACAAAAGCAGTCCTCTGGTATAAATCGGCATCCTACAGCTGCTGCGGTGTGAGGGCCGTAGGGTCAGGCAGCTTTCAAAGCGCTCTCAGCAAAAAAGTGTATAGAAGAAATGTGAGAAAACGATGCTTTAAGCTATCCCAGAGAGTTTAACATGGTAGTAACTGAAAACTGTCAATCCGAAGGCCTCACAGCCCCACTGTGAGGTACTGAAATTTTTTGGTTGGGTGGGTTTTTTTTGCAGATGGCTTTCTCAAGATCATCTTACACATCCATGCTGGAGCAGACAACAGAGGTTTTATTATTCCCACGTTCTCCTTCTCGCTGTAGGCCCTGGACACACATTCTTTTGCCTCCCAAATTAAGGAGGTTAGCTTTATTTCCTAATGTCAATGCAATCTTTGCTGTAAGGGAATGTTGCAGCTGGATATTGATTTGTTTGAAAGAAATAGGACAGGTCATTTCTGTTCTTATGAGCCTCACCTTCCCAGTCACTCTGGCAGAGCTGGTGGGTGGAGGAGATCCTCTGTCTCACCACACTCCATTTTTCTTCTCAGCTTCCTCCTGTAGCAAGTCTTTTGCTCCACTGTGGTCACCTTTCTTATTTTTGTTTTTTGATGGTCCCTTCCCCTTCTGTGTCTGGCGGGCCTACCCCTCCCTGTTCTCTTTCTGTTCCTTTCCTTCCTGCCCTTTTTGTGGCCTTTGAGAATAATTTTGGCTGAAAACTTCTACAAGAAACTCAAAGTGAACATAAAACTGCAAGAAAAACAAACAAACAAAAATTTAAGATTCAAACCTCAAGGTTCAGACTCATTTAAGGCATGGAAACAGCATGCAAAATTGCAGCTCAATGCCCTGAAATTTAGCAGCGTTCCCAGTAATTGGAAAGAAAGTTTTAGAGCCAAAATGTCAGGTCAGTGTGAAAAACCAGCAGTGGTCCCAGCTCTACCCATCGCTGTCACCATGCAGTTTGCTGGAAATGCCGGCTCTCCTGGGTCTGATAGCCCAGCACACAAGCTGCTTAATTTTACTTGGGAAGCTGAAGCAGAAAGTGTGACAGTTCGTTTCGGCATCTTATCATTCTCATCCAATATTTATCGTTTGCTTCGATTTTTTTTTCCCTATGTAACAGTCCTTTCCATCAGACTTTGCTGTTTGTCATGTAGGTACTTATTAACCAAAGCTAATCGCTTAGACATCAGTGGGTTGGTTTCTTGTCTTGAACATATATTGTGATCACATTTCACATGCCTGTACAAATGCATGCACACAGCAGAAAAGCAGCTCCTGCTACGTCTGGAAAAAAAATACCTCCATTTACAGGCAACAAGCCTGCAGGCCTCCCTCCTAATGCACATTTTCGCCACAATTTCACCGCAATTCCTCCACAAGAGGAGAAAAAAGCCTGAGGCTGCTTCCTTTTTAAATGCACATTTTAAATTTAAATTCTACCGAGGACTCTCCAGCGCCACAGACCAGTAACCGTCCGTCTAAAAGGCGGCTGCGGTTTGATAGTAAACGTCCGTGTCTGTGCGAAATACACGTTGCAAAAATAGGGCTGTGCACATGGAGTTTTGTTAGCAGATGCTCTACACTGTAAAAGCACTTGCATGTTGGTGGCCCTCGAATCTTTCCCATCCTCCGTCAAAACGAACAAAGCTCATACCCTGGGCCAAGATTTGGAGCTTCTCCCTTGCAATGTCCCGTATGCCACGGTGCGTTGCAGCACCCTGCCCTGTTCCCATCCCGTTATTTTATGTGCCAAGCTAATGGATCCTGTACTCAGGTCATCAGCCACCTCAGGGAGTCACACCCGACTAGGCAGGTAGACGGCCACAGGCAGGGTGTCGTCTCCTCGAGCTGGGGGGAGACCAGGGCAGTGTGCTGCAGGTGAGACCTACCCCTTCCGAGCAAGCCCACTGCATGAGCCAACCCCTCACATCTGTGCCTTGCCGCATGGCTCTGTGTCCCCCGCGCCACAACGGGTCCTTCAGCACCTTCCATCAAACCCTTCTGCATGGTAACCGAGGCTGAGCAAAACTGCTGATTACAGGGCACAAGCCCAGAAAAAGGGGAAAGGTGTGAGGGCTGATGGCTCAAGAGAAAGATGGAGGGGGTACCAGAGAGGGACGCCATGCAGAGCACCCGGACAACACCAACCGATGCTGGAAGGTGTCTGGAGATGCTCTGCTCAAAGACATGAGTGGAAGCAGACCCATGGCCACTACAAACCTGGTTCCCCTCCTAATGGCCAGCTCAGCTAGGGCTGGCAGGAGGCTGCTGAATAGGTTGTGAGTAAACAGCACAGTTCAGCCTCTCTAATTCTCTACCAAGCTCCTCCTGCCAAATTGCCATTAAGAACGGCAACGCTTTGGCTGCCGGTGTGGCTAGGAGAAGGCATCCAGTGCTCCAAGCAATGGCGAGACCTGTCAGGGCATTGCAAACCTGCTGTCACGTGGAAATCATCCCACTGAGGGAGGGGAGGTTTGGACGTGCTCCTGCACTCGTATTCCATTCTCCCTCAGCGCTGGTTCCTGAAAATGGATCACATGCCTGTGGAGCTTATTATTATTAGTAAAGCTAACTGCATTTTTTCCAATTAAAAGGTTCCATAAGACCTCCCTTTTTTTCCTCCCTCTGCACATGTCTTTGATTAAAAATTTGTAGTGGTTTTGTCTTCTTAAGTAGCAAAATGCTTCATTTTCAGTTCTGGAATCCCAAGGGGTAATTTTCATGACATTATTAAAAGAAATATAATAGAAAATACAGATAAATTTTGGGGCTAGATCTGCTTGCCAGGATTATGTTGTATCTGTCGTACAATAGCGCATTTATGATCAGCCTGAGGATATCTCTGAAGACTGGAACTGACGGTCCACTTAAGCTCTTTCACAGATGATTACGGCAATGCTGCCTAAAGCAGGATAGCAAGGTCCAAGCTAACAAAACTCATCTGCGCGAAGAAAAGCATAAAGAGCAATGTGACACAGAGACTGCTGTTTATTACCAGCGCTGTTCAGGCTAGTCAAGCAAACAGGTTGGATTTACGTGATGGATGCAATGAAGACCGTGGATCCCATCAATCCGTAAACCAGAGCTGCGCAGACAGGGCTGGCTGCTGCTGGCAGACTGAACCTGTACAGTCCTTGGACAATTACCCACCTTCCTACAACCTTCAGCGCATCAAAGGGGGGCATAAATTAGTACAAAATACATTGTCTCTGCAGAACTAATAATAATACAAAGAATACAAACGTTGACCTCAGGTTTCAGACACCGTGGGGAAAAATACTAGTGTCAATGGGAGATGTAGTGTCTGATCGATATCGTTTCAATCACTGTACCAGGGGAGTAAAAACAAATCCATAATAATTGCTTTCAGCACAGTTAGTCAGGCACCAAATAATAACGACTTTCAACCCAAAAAGGCACATCATCTATGATTGCAAAGACGCACAGCTGCAACTTTAAGGCTCATGCTTTCGAGATACTTGGTAATTCCGAGAGAAAAGGCAGGACTAGCTGACCCATGTGGACTTGGTTCATTCAGTCAGTGATGACACAGCGCATGTTGACAAAAACGTTTGATCAATCTCCTCTGAGATTGCATCAGCTATAAAAATATATATAAGTGAGGTCCTATTGCGTGTATATCTTGTCTCTCCATGGGGAGCTTTGTGGGCGATGCTGCTACTTTAGTGCAACGATTCTTTCCCGCTTGACATCAATAAAATACAAATCTTTGTATTTTAGATCTGCCCTAACCTGGAAGTGCTGGGGAGAGTGAGGATGTTTCCTGATGCGCTTGGATGCAAGCTGTGCCTGGTCTGGCCTCAGCTTAAATGGGCTGGCCCTTCGCTTCAACCCTTCACCTGCCGAAAGTCAGGGGTTTGGAGGCCGGGCATAGCTCTCAGCTAACGTATTGAAATGTCACGGAAATTTGTGCTGGCAGTTTCCGACGGCGTTTTGCTGTGCCGCGTGGATCCGGGATGCTGCTGGCTGAGGCCTGGCTTGGTGACATTCAGTGCATCTCAGATGTAGTCTTCCTCCCGCACGGAGGCTGCTGGGCTAGGGAGAAGATGAGGGCCCCTGAGTAAGGGATTTCCCTGTTTGCTTGTGTTTGGAGGATCAGGTGTTTGTGTCTCCATTAAAAACAAACAAGAATAGCCCCAAGAAATATCTGACTCCTGGCAGTTTCTCTCTGTATCTCTCAAAGAGCCACTAAATAACGTGCACAACAGGACATGAAGCATTATAAGCTCTTTGTTCTTTAAAGATCTTTGTTTTTTAAAGATCTAAATGGTTGAACTTATCTCAGTCATCAAAATGTAGCTGGGAGAGGGACTGCAGCAGGCCAGACAGTGTCCAGCATTGACCAGAAGAGCAACTTCTGTGCAGCAATCTCATGACTTCGAAGCATTCACTCAAGTTTATTTGTTACATGAAGCATCAATATGCAATTCTGTTTCTTTTGTATTTTGCTCCTCATACTGTTTATAATGAAGATTAAGGAAAAAATATTGTTTTAGCCAGGCCACAAGGAATTGGAGATGCTTATTTTTATCATAGTCCTCCCTACAGGTTTACAATTTTTTTTGCTGGCAAAATGTGATTTAAATTTTCTTTTCAATGAAAGAAGGAAAAAGCCTACTGCACTTCATATTTTTCTTTGGAAGGTGTCAAAAGCCCATTATTCTGTTCTCCCTTCCTGTTACATGCTGAGTGTTCATGATGAAGGAGAGTTGTAACATATCAGATTTCAGGAAGAAAGTGAACTTCAGGTGTCTTAGATACTTTTTCCTGTTTCAAAGTACAAAACTGTCCTCTGATACATCATTCCTCATAACAGGATAAAAAAATGGTTTGGACAGGCTTTTGAAAAACTTCAGCTTTTATCTCATTCTTCTCCACACATCAATTCATACATTGATGGTGAGAAATTAACTTTTTGTGCAAAAACTATGTCTTGCATAGGATGTGGAGACTTCTCAAACAGCTATGAAAAATCAAGGTCCATCGCTTTGCCTCCTGTTAAGTGACAGGTTCATTTTAAACACAGGAGCAGCACTTGCAGATAGCAGACAAAGAAGGGGCCCTTACCCAAGCTGAGATGTGATGATTGTGTCACTGACCTATATTTGGGGGTGTTTCCTGTCGTTTGCTGCGCACTGGCAATGTGAAGCATTGCTTCTCTGGGGAGGATGGGTGCTTGCACAGCCTGTGCTGTCCCTGAGTTTCTTCTTGGTGCACTGATGACATTGTCACTCTGGCAAACCTCACCTCTCCTCCAGCTGTTCAGCAGCTTAACCACATTGCACAATCATAGAATCATAGAATCATAGAATAGTTTGGGTCGGAAAGGACCTTGAAAAGTCATCTAGTCCAACCCCCTGCAATGAGCAGGGACATCTTCAACTGCATCAGGTTGCTCAGAGCCCCGTCCAACCTGACCTCGAATGTTCCCAGGGATGGGGCATCTACCACCTCTCTGGGCAACCTGGGCCACTGTTTCACCACCCTCATTGTGAAAAGTTTCTTCCTTATATCTAGTCTAAATGTACCCTCTTCTAGTTTAAAACCTTCACTCCTTGTCCTATTGCAATGAGCCCTGCTAAAAAGTCTGTCCCCATCTTTCTCAGAAGCCCCCTTTACGTACTGGAAGGCTGCAATAAGGTGTCCCCAGAGCCTTCTCTTCTCCGGGCTGAACAACCTCAACTCTCTTAGCCTGTCCTCACAGCAGAGCTGTTCCATCCCTCTGATCATTTTTGTGGCCTCCTCCGGACCCAATCCAAGAAGTCCATGTCTTTCCTGTGCTGAGGGCTCCACAGCTGGACGCAGGACTCCAGGTGGGGTCTCACCAGAGCAGAGTAGAGGGGCAGAATCTCCTCCCTCGACCTGCTGGCCATGCTGCTTTGGATGCAGCTCAGGACACAGTTGGCCTTCTGGGCTGCAAGCGCCCATTGCTGGCTCATGTCCAGCTTTTCATCCACCAGGACCCCCAAGCCCTTCTGGGCAGAGCTGCTCTCCATCCCTTCATCCCTCAGCCTGTACTGATACCAGGGGTTGCCCCGACCCAGGTGCAGGACCCTGCACTTGGCCTTGTTGAACCTCATGATGTTCACAAGGGCCCATTCCTGCAGCTTGTCCAGGTCTTTCTGGATGGCATCCCATCCCTCAGGAGTGGTAACCACACCACTTAGCTTGGTGTTGTCTGCAAACTTGCTGAGGGTGCACTCGATCCCACCATCAATGTCCTTGATGAAGAGATTAAAGAGTACTTGTCCCTGTACAGACTCCTGAGGGACAGCACACATCACCGATCTCCATCTGGACATTGAGCCATTGACCACTACCCTCTGGATGTCAATGTCATCTTCTACCCCAGATGAGATCATTTTGCTTCAGTGACCACTGAAGACCTTCACAACAGTCTTGGAGTGCTGGTAAATGGAGATCTTGCATGTTACACTAAATACTGGTAACACTGGAACAGAACCTGAGAGTCACGACGCACTGAACCAGCTTTCCAAAAGGATTTGCTCTGTATACTATAGAAGGTAAAATAGCTGAATAGACCAAAGACTACCAAAGCAATGGTTCACAATGTCAAGCTCTCTCTGTTTTAATGTTAATTAATTATTGCATGTACAGTGTTACTGATTAAACATAATTGGAGCAGTTGTACAAGGGAATATTCTGCAGACCACTAATTAAAATACTCTCTGGGCAGGGGTGAACTCTTCTGAAGCAAACAGGAACACAAGCCTAGATCACACTAGTCAGTGGGCTTCTGGTTAAAGAGCAGTGGCAGTTTGGATGTGATTAATTTCAACTGTGTTTGACCAGCTTCTTAGGCTGGCATTGAGTGTAAGCAAGCCAAAGGAGAGAGTCACTTCAAGGTGATGATTCATGCTTTTTTTTTAAGGAAAGCAGAGCAAAGAAATAAAGGGGAGGGAAGAGCAAAACACAGTAACAAGAAGAGGAATGGACATCAAGAACGGGGCAGAGTCAAACCCTAGGAAGCTGTAATGTTCCAAAAATGTCACGAGGCAAAGCAGGAGGAGCAACCAGGCCAGGGACCCTGGTCGGGCGAGTCCCAATGCAACTTGCGATGTATGGCTGCCGCCTGCATGGCCAAACCCCGCAGCTGAGAAAAGAATTGCCCAGATTGTGAGTCTTGATGGGGTTTAGGTTTGAAATGACACTGAGCCCCTTTCTGAGCAGAAGTTTAGATGGGACAGCAGATACTCTATGGAAAGCACTGAGTGCCAGAAGTGTGGCACTGTGTCTTCAGGCACTGAAAAATGGTTTTGAGTTTCTTTTGGCACTTGGACTGTGTTTTCCCCTTGTGTTTATAATCAGTAAATTGAAAGGACATCTAGGCTTTAAAAAATACCAGTAGCCACCCTAAATTGTGGTTGCACAATCTTGAAGACAGGCTTCTACTGTAGATGAAATAAACAGCTTTGCTAACTATAAACCCTCCCTTTACACAACAGTACCGAGAATGAACTGTTTGTGGCAACCCTCTGGTCAGGTGAATCTATGTAATGAATAACAGCTATAAACATACGCTCAGCAAAATTTCACATAAAGGCAAAGGGCTTATCCCTTCCCAGGGGCAGTTGTAATGTTGACAACTGACACAGGGTCAGATGTTTTCCCCATATATCCTGCTGAGACAGCTGAGCTGCAGCGCAGGGTTGGGAGAAGCGAGAGTGGCTGGGCATTGTCTCTTTTTTGGACCTTATCCTGTGTGATTTAAAAGTGGAATTCATCTCTGCTAAGAGGCACATCAGTGATTTTGCAGACAATGCAGAAGCACCTATGCAAGATAATCCATCCCATCCCTAAAGGAGTGTCTAAAAGGGGTTGAATTGTCCTCCCATGTGTTTACTTTCTCCACTGATTACAGAGGGAGAGTACAAGATTAGTTTGCATTAGATACCACACGTTTAGGTAGGCAAAATTAGGTAATCCCAACCTTGAGATTCTTTCTATGAACTACAGGGGGACATAATCTGAACCCCTTTTACGAGAGCAGGTATTATAGTGAGACCTAGCGGCTAGCTTATAAGAGGGGTGTGGAAAGTCTTTTTTCTGGCTTAGAAAGTCTGAGCATCCCACATAGTGAGAACAGAGTGGAGCCCACCAGGTCCTGCTCCACTTGTCCACGGTGAAAAAACACACTGTGCCAACCAAAGGGTGCCATCCCCCAGCGTTTTTGTCACAACTGGGAGAGCCAGATCCTGGCCTGTGGCTGGGACTGTGAGGCAGGACCTCAGTACAAATTAAAAATCAGGATCCGATTAGCCACAGGCTCCAAGTATCTCATAAAGAAACCAAGCATCTCTTTCAGAAAATTTGAAAAATAAAGAAAAGCCCCGGTGATGATACTAATACTTGTTTGTGCCTGTATTGCTACATCCAAGAAAAACCAGAATCTGCGTGAATGTGGCCGCCAGAAGTTGGACTGTTTTGTCTTTGTGCAGCAGGGAGGTATGTGGATTTTTTGTGTCTCCGCATGGAAACTTTACTCTCAAGAAACCCCCAGCCTACTTCAGTTGCTCTTTTAAGTAAGTGCAATACTACCCAGCACTCAGGAGAAAGTAGGTGAGCTTCTACCTATTAACCATGGGATAAAAGTCTCCACCTCCTTGCTGCGAAGGTGCTGGAGCTGCAGCATCAGCTCACGCCTACGTGAGCCTCCGAGTGCCAACCTCTCGTGCCCACCCGAGCTCACGGCTGCTGCAGGGCCAGGCGCCGCATGGGACCGAGGTCTGAAGGGCTGCTAAGAATTTGGTCTGCTACCTCCTGGGAGGGGTCTGTTAGCGAAATCTGCCACAGTGACATTGAGATAAGTGGCCTGAATTAGACTGCTTCAGAGTCCTTCAGAAGTATTTTTCCATCCCTCTTTTTTGCAGAGAGCACAGAATTCCCTTCCCACTCTCTGTCTATGGTATTTTCAAGGATACTTGAGATGAGGGTTTTGTTAGATGCCACCCCTATAAAAAATACACCCAACACTACTTATAAAGTCAATAAAGTTTAAGAAAGAGAAAAAAGTAGTAAGCCTTTACCTGGACAAAATCAGAGTAAGACATTCCTCTATCTTATCTCAGGTTGTAAATAAACAAGAACTTTCTTAACTTAATACTTTTAACAAGATGAACAAATTTGAGCAAGAAAGAATGTCAGTTTGGTAATTTGTGATGTGTAATGTTTTAGGAACAGTCTCCAAACAATTGTTATCAAAAACCAATTAGTTGGGGTTTTTTTTGACAAGTGATTTAGTCTTTTAAGTACGTGTTGTTTTAAGAGCTAATTTGTTTCACTTAAAGAATATTAAACATAGGATTATCTAGTCCACTAGAAAAAAAAAAAAAAAGTAAAATTAAAGCATGGTAAGAATGCAGATGGCCGAATTAAAATTTAAGATGGACATGAACTGAAACCTTGTATCTGCATGTAATGAACTGTAAATAATCATTTTGACTCCTTATTTCAATAGAGAAACGTTAGAGCAAATATCTTGAAATTTGAATTCCTTTATCTAAATATACTTGAAAAACCCTCATACCCCAGTCAGATTGGGATTTGACTAGAATTTGAGGCTGGAAAGTTTATTCCCAGTGCAGAACTTTTTAAATGAGTACCATTCCTCTCTGTGGTTGTTGCTTAGGTGTGAGTCCAGTTTATATAAAAATAAACTGAGACTTTGCTGTTGATCCTATCCTATCCTACCCTACCCTACCCTACCCTACCCTATCCCCTCCCATCCCATCCCATCCCATGCTACCCGATAAAGGACATGTGGGCTAGAAACAGATAAAGCTCCAAAATCAACCAAAAAGACTTTTGGGATACTTAAAGTTATTGGCCTTTTCAGGTGATTTCTTGGTGACTGAAGGCACCCCAGAAAGCACCAGCTAGGGTGGCACATCTGTTTTCGATCAGCTGTTATGGCTGAGGCCATATCCTCCATCCTTCCCTTCTGCCTACATGTACTCATGGGTCTTCTCCTGTGACCAAGGTGCCTATGCAGAGGCATCCAGGTTGAGTCAGTCAGAGCTTACGTCATTCCTAAACTCATCAGGATCCAGGAGCTCAGCAGATACTTGCCTGCAAGACCCAGTCCTTTAGGCAGTCACAGAGCACATATGATGCATCAAGCCTCTCACCAAATACAATTGGGGATACCCTTCTTGGTGGGGGTGTTCTCTACATTTTGACCAGAAAACTGAATAATCCCTTCTGTTGGAGTGCCATGACCACATGGGTTAGACATGCTCCTGGCACTCTGTCCTTTGACACTAAGGCTCTGTCTGGATGTATTGTCCCATGTTGTCTTGGCATTTGCTGGTTTGAACCGTCCAAGGCCAAGCCTCAGCTGGGACTTGTGAGCCCCTATTTCTTGGGCAAATGCTTTAACCATTGAGTGTTATGTAAAAGGTGGACAAAAAGAGCGTCAGTAATCACTTTCTAAAAGGAGTGGCCATACTTTGATTTTGAGAGTGGCCTGATTTTTCCAGGATGAAGGCCTAGCCTGGCCCACAAAATGGAGCAGGACCCTCAGGGGACTGAGCTGATGCCCGACATAGTTTCAAGACTGAGTCAACATGGGGGAATAGGTACCTGATTGCTTGAGCAGGCCAGCTGGTCACATGCACAGAAGCTGATCGGTACACTGTTTAACTGGGTGATGCTTAAGGATTATTGAACATCTACAGTTACTGAAGTCCTGACAGGCAAGGCGTATAATGCCTTGATCCTTTTTTGCCAAAAGGGTTGTGAAAAAATTTTAGGTGCAGTGTTTTGAGTGTATCCTTGAAGAAGTCTAAGCTGAAAAGGAGAGTATGGCAGAGCTTAAGGCTAGAATTGACTGACTAGGACATGCAAAAACATTTCATTTGGGTGTCTGAGAGTTGCACAAAAATACAGGGAGTAAACAATTTGCACTGGAAGATTAAGATGACCCAAGGCTCCAATAAACGTCTGACAAGATTAGGTTTTATTTTTCTTTCCCGAGGTCAAGCTGTTCTTTGTTCTGGCAAATTTATTTAACCATATTAACCTCTTCAGAGATATATTGTATGTACAGTTTCCATGCACGGCAGCTAAGACCTGGTCATCCTTTAATATTGTATCATGAATGGATACCTCCTTGTGTGACCAGTGAGCGACCTCCCACTCCACCCCAAATAAGTATGAAGTTTCCATCTCTGTGGCAAGAGCATTTACTATTATTAGCGCCTTAGAAATATCGCTTTTGTTGTATATTTATGTAGGGGTATAGGCAGAAGGGTGTGAGCAGGTATGCGTGCGTATGCATGTGTGTGCATGCAAGAGAATTCTGTTAAAATTAATTGCCTTGGCTCACAAAACCTTCTGGGTCTGTTTACGTTCCTGAGGCAAATTTCTTAATATATCTATAGTTAAACCGTTCCACAGCCTCTAAATGCATGGCTCTGGTATGCTACCCACCTTCCCTGCGCAGGGAATCGCTGAGAACATTTAATGCCTGCTGAGAATAAACGTGCCCCTGATACAAACACAGCAGCAATGCGTTAATAAGCTCTGCTGATGCTACTTAATCCTGAGGATAATGTATTGGATCTTCTGCATACGAATTTAATATAGCATGGGAAGGGGAAATTGTTGGGTTTGGAGAACGGAGAGGTGGGCAGGAGGAGGAGGAGGGAAGGGAGTGGAAAGTGTTTAAATAGCTTCAGTAATGACCTCTGTGCTGATGGGGGACTCCCACTCACACGAGTTATGCCGAGTGTTTGAATTGAGCAAGATTTGGCCCAACGTGTTACGGGCTGGGCTGTGCTCATTCAACATAGCCCTAAGAAGCGGCTGCACTCCTACAGGACAGCAGGCCCTTGAGGCCGTGCCAGTGCCGTTCCCAAGAACCTTTCAAGGCCAAAAGTATTAGCTGAAATACAAAGGTTTGAAAAATAGCAACAAGCTTTGCTCGTGCATCCCCACTTTTCTCACAGCAACCTGAGAGCTGACCCTCTTCCATCTGGGTTTGCAAATTAGGACAGGGCAGTCCCATGAGGGCCATGCCGTCCTATGGCCTTAGGTAACCGAAACGGGGACCTCCATCAGCATGGCTGCTATGTGCGCAGCACAGGGCAAAGGTGCTAATGGGTTCTCCTGGCTCTACTGTATAAGAAAAAAAGAAAGATCTGGAGAAGATAGAGAAGCAGCTCTACAGTGGCTTGAAGGCAAGGCAGGAGACAGATGCTTTTGAGCAGAGTGCTGGGCTGGAAATACAAACATGGGTCTGCACCCCTTCTTTTCTGACTCCCCTTACTTTGATATGTAGGATCACCTCCGAGGAATACCTTGTTCCATCATTAATGTGATGGAGCACACCTCCATTTGGCCAAACCTCTCAGGTAAAGCCAGTAGCAACATGTTAGAACCTCTTAACAGAATATATGTATACATCTATTTTCTTTTCCAAAGTAAAGATCCCAGCAAAAGAGTCAGTTATGCAACAGATATTTTAAACAGAGTAGCAAGGTGCTGCTGCAAATTATCTTACTCAGCTTACCAGGCTTCCTGGTGTTGGAGGCTAGTATTTGGGAATGTGATGTTCACCAAAATGGTGAGTCACTGGAGTTTATGCAACAAGTGCTTTACATAACACCTTGCCTGTTTTTTTAATGCAAGGTAAAGAAATTAAGAAATCACTTAGCATTATGGAACTATATATTTGTTTTGGGGAGAAAAGATTATTTATATCTGAAGTTCCTTTTATTTTGCGCATTTGTAAGTCTAAACACTTTTTTACTTGGTGTCGGTTATTTTTGTACTGGCAGAGCTCAGAACCTCCCGCACTGCTGAGGGCTCCAGGGTGCAGACTGCAGCGAGGGCTCTATGGCATGTCTCCACTCCTGGTTGCTCCACTCATCATTGCAAGTCCACAGTCCCATCTTCACAATTAGTGGCAGCCACTGGGGCTTTCATATATGGTTACAGCTCCAAGCTGCTTCCAGCAGCTGCCCACGCCTCCTTGACCCCAGTCTGGTGCTCCTTCCACTGCAACATGGTGAAAATGGAGACAGGTTGAACATTACCTATTTATGGTGATTGCAGCTTGGGATAGCTCAGTGGAGAGAGTGGTGGGTCATAGAAAAAATACCACACAAGGAAAACAAGCAACCAGGCCTTCATCAATGATGAAAATCAACAGAACTGATGGAGGAAAGCTTCTCTTTCACACGATGTGTGTTTGTAGCCACAACTCAAAAGACCTGTGCAAAAGGAAGAGGAGTTGACTGAGATTATGAATGAACCTGTGAAGGAGACAAGGCTGACTACAGGCTTGAGCCTTCTCCCTTTGGGAGCAATGTCTGCTGATTTCACATTGAACACCTCCAAAATTAGAACTGCCATCTTGATACCAACCAGGAGACAAACTACTCTTCCCGCTACTGTTCAGGAGACACTGTTTACCAGCACACTTGGACTCACTTTCTTGCATGTGTTTATTCAGAGCAGTCATGTGCTTGAGCAAAGATCAGTGGTGATTTGTGATGTCTGCTGAAAGCCCCTTGAAAATCAGTTATTGATTAAATTCTCATTAATGACGGTGCTATGGGAGCTCTCAGGCACACTCAATGCGATTTGCCTGAGGATATCACAAGGCTTGGTCAACACCATCCTGAAGTTAAGTACTGCTTTATTGTACTTTGCTTTCTGCTCAGCAGATGTTTACGAGAGTTCAAAATGTAAACATGAAAATTTGACTTCAGATAAGATCTATCCAGAAATACCTGGTAACTACACATCTGCCATCCTGTTCCTTTGTTGCTTTGAAACATAGGTCTTTATCTCTCCTTTATGTTTTAATAGTGGCCATAATAGTAACCACACAGCTATCTGCAAAGACCTCTGTGCAGGGAGCACGTTGTTCAGTGTTGAAACACACGTGGTTGTGCAACTGCAACACTGAAAGGTATGAACAAGATAGCAGAAAATTAAAACTTGAGGATGGGTTAAAAATGCCATAATTCAGCTGCCGGTCCCACAGCTTAGTCCTGGCACCCCAGGACCCGAGCTGGGAACGCACAAGGGAGGAAACAAGGTCAGATGGACTCCAATCTGAGCAGAAGCCAGGTTCACATAGGTTAGTGTCCCTGCCACAATGTAAACAAATATCAGCCCGTAGTCAAAAGCTCACACCGCTTACCCAACCAAACTGCTCAGCTGCACCGTTTACTGGGACAGTGCTGCCTCCAGGGTCTCCATCGTCTTGTCCAAACTGTCAGGGTCTGACCAAAGATAACCTCTCCTGAAGGACACTAGTATTTTGAAACCTTAGAGAGCTGCCTGGTTTGCCCGCTGACCTTTGCTGAGAGGACTGTTAGGAGCGGACACACATTTATTGAGACCTTGCACTGCATTTCTCAGAAGCTGAAATGTCCTGTAACATGATTCACCATTCTTGTATAAAAGCTGCCTCAGGCTGACTCAGTTAAGGGGAAGTATTACTTCCCCCTTGATATTTTTAACCAAAACAATGAACATTATTATACCCTTTGTTGGCTCTGGTAAGTGGGAGTGGGAGAAAGCAAGTCACAAGTTTTACTTACTAGACAGATTGTTTGACTGCCTCTTAAAAACACCCCTAAAGCTAGGACAGCAAAGCTGCAGCCACAGCTATCTTTCACATTTTACATTCCTCCAGATGGAGCATTATCACTTGCACTGATGGACAGATGGATGGGCCATCCCTGGGTCCCTGAGGATTACCCCTTTTGCCTTCTTGCCCACAAAGATACAGGACCAGAAATATGCTTTGTATTTTAAACTACGCCTCTGCCGTTTCATTTTTCAGGTGTATTTTAGAGTTTGGAAAACAGAAACAAACAAGCAAACAAATAAATAAAGAAATGAAACAATGTGGGAAGCAAACAAACCGGCTGAAGACTTCAGCTGTCATTTCAGAAGTGATGTGACATCCATGCAGGTCTTTGAATATGAGCGAGACAAAGTCTGTATGAAGAGGTCATATTTCCAGCTGCTGCAGTTGGGTAAACCATACCAACCTGCAGAAGGGCTTGCCATCCAGAAGCACCCTCTGCCTTTTCCAGATGTGTCAACTAACCTGATAAAGGCCATGTCCCCTTCTATTCCTTATGTCATAGTCTAGTTTTGTTGTTCCAGCATCCTTTAAACACAGCTGCAAGGCTGATATTCTCTGTATACTGATCCCTATCCTGCCTGCACTTTCCCACCATCTCTCATTTCATCTTCACCCTCCTGCTCAGAGATGTCCTGCTCCACAGGGCAGAGCGGGCTGAGACAGGACCTCACCGTGACACCAGTGGCAGTCCTGACTGCTTCTCCTCCAGCTCCACATCAATTGACTGGTCACTTGTGCTTGTTCTACACTAACAGCCTGCAAAACGCTTCCCCTCCTCTCCCTTCCGATACAGTTTCCACCCAGAGGTCCCCGAGGCTGGAAAGTCTCTGCTAAAGTCTCAGTGCCAAGACATTAGCCAAAATTCAGCAGGGAAAAAGGCCCCTGGATCTCCTGAGACCTGAGTCTTTTGATCTTTGAGGGCTGTTTCCTGCCCAGCTCGTGCACAAAGCAACCCCAGCTCCACCAAACAACTCTGACTTATGAAAAAAATGCCATTTGGAATTGGGAATCCTAATTTTTTTATTGGAAAAGCAAACAAAACTTTTCATTTGAGGTGATGTTTAAGGTTTTTTTCCTCGGCATTGTTATGTGAAATGACAAATTCTTTAATCATCCTTTCCTAGGATACATTTTGAATTTATTTGCATCTGCATTTTCCCATGAAAGATGAAGATTTCTCAGAAGATTACCAGCAGGCTGTAATCACAACCGCACAGTACCTGAGGTCTGTTGCAGGTGTGGAGTATATGCACACTTCCCACAGCGTGCGCACGGACACACACACACACTTCCCTCTCCACCACCACACAACCAAAAAGTATATTTCTCCTATAGACTGCAAAGAAAGAGATTATTAATATTATTTTCTTGTTAATTAATGACAATTAATATTGAATGTCATGTCCTTGGTAGGCTGCTTGTGGTAGGCTAGATTAGGAGTCTATGCTAGCGGACACATCCCACCCCAATGGGATTAATGGGGAGCAGTTACTGGAGGGAGGCATTAACCTCGGTAACATGGCACCAACAGCACCTCCCTGGCTGCTCCCAAAGAGTAGGAAATCCCAGAGAAGGTACGGGAGGAGAGCATGGGCCAGTATCCTACAGATACCATACCAGATAACACTGGAATCCTTTACATATTCAAGCAGGATTGGACCCCAGAATAAGTTTGATCCACCCAACAAGTATTTCAGGAATGCACTTGGGATCCTGCAGGGAATAGCCCAGTCCTCAGCAGGTGAGGCCCAACCTGCTTTTAGTGGGAAAAAAACTGAGACAGAGTCCCTGCGTGGGAGGCCGAGGCTCTGGAGCCTGAGGAAAACATTGCACCGAATTGCAAAGGATTGCTCTCGGTGAATAAATCCTGTAGGTCCGACGGAAAATTATACACTTGAAGGGAGGTTTTGAAATATCTTCTAGGAATTCACCTTCTTGCTATATATTTCACAAAAAGCTGGATAAAGTACTGCAGTCTTGCCTCACTGCAGAGAACTAAATGCTCTTCGAGTCTCTTGGAGTTTTGTCAGGGAGGGCAAAAAGCCAGTATTTCATATTACGGTATCGCTCGTAGTGCACCGTGCACAGAATTGACTTGTTCTGTCACAGCTGGGCTTGGTAGGATGCTCCATGCCAGAAGGGGTGGTAGGACCTCCCTGCCTGGTGCTGAGTAGGACTGAGATGTGGGGGACTCCCAAGAGCCGGGATGGAAGACAAACCTGCAGAGGAGGGTGGGGAATGATTCCTTCCTCTCCTGACAGCTTTTTGGTTTCTTTGGGTGGAGCTCTTAGGAGGGATGAAAACAGCATGGCTGCCAGAACACTTGTGCGAAAGCCCGCTGCAGGCTAGATTTATTTGCTAGATAACGTCTAGTGCAGGTAACCTGCAGCCTTCCTTCCACTGAAGGTTAAACATTTCTCTGTCACTGAAATTCAATTTACAGGAATGGTCATCAATCCTAGTTGGGACTCTTAGTGCAAACTGAGAGACTTGGGGCCATATTTTCTATCTTCTATCTTCCCAGAGAGTATTTACATTGCAAAAAGGTCAGATTTCTAACAACCAACACTGGGGAAGCTTTGCGTTTCTGAAAGATTTGAATAGTGCTATTCTATCCCATTTGCTGCAGGTTTTGTTTCCACAAAAATGACATAATCATCATAAATGGCATTTTTTGTACGGTATTGTGCATGCCGTGGATTCATATGGTAATTCCCTGAAGCATCTGTTCCTCCATATTCATAGGTCCTTTAAAGGATCCCAGTCTACTTGTATAGGTCTTTGCATCCTAATATTTCCTGAATTCTGCCGTAGATGAAGAGCATATTTCTCATATGCATGTCAGTGAAATACAGAATATGTTGAAGATGCCTCAGCTAGATATCCTCTGAAAGATTTTCCTAACTCTGTCTTCTTGAAAGTACCTTTTGGAGGAGAGGGTAGAAGGAACTCCTTTGTGAGGAGCTAGGTGGTATTAAGTCTGCAGCTGTCTTGGGAAAATCTGGCATCCAGAAGCAGGGTTGGCAATGCTGACACTGAGTGGTGCTCTCCAAAACCTGGTTAAGTGCTTTTCCTCTCCAACAAACATTTTTCAGGCATAATTTAGAGTGAAACTACTTGCATATTTAAAAGAAATCGGACTGCTGTGTAACAGTGCCTTTTCTGACACCAGCTTCCAGTGCAACTGCTGAGTTACAGCCTCTGGTAGGGTTTCTCTGGTTGGGGAGCGGGTGTGAGCTGGATCCTGCAGTGCTTAAGTGAAGAAACAAAAGGAAAGAAAACACTTGGCGACTGATAAGCTCCTCAGACATCAGCTGGTACAACAAAAGTTCTATGCCAATCGCTGAATTAATACAATTTGTTGTCCTGGGTGTTACTGAGTTTAGCTCTTTGATGTAATTGGTGTTGTAGTTATGTGTTTGGGCACTTTTATAGCAAAGGGGAGACCTGGGCTTCCACTGACTGCTATTCAGTTTTATATTGTAATTTCTGAATTACAGTAACATCCAGTTACCCAGCTAGTCTGGTCACAAGGCCAAGACTTCCCATCCCAACTCACACAGAATCTCTGCTTTTCAGTAAGAAAGATTCTTAGTGCAGGCCAGCAGCAAGAGTAGTCATAACATGAGTTTCATCTGGAGAACATCTGTTTTCCTTTCAGCATACTAAGATGTACAGCTGGAGATGGGAGAACAGACACATCCTCTCACTCCATGTCCAGCATCAGTATTTTTGTTATGCTCTGTTTGGGGATGGAGCTTATTTGAGACTTGGAGAAGCCAAGAAGATATTTTCTTGGTATGGGGAATCACAGCTAATCCACCCCAAAATCAGAGAGCTCCACTCATTCTAAAATCAAATCTACAATGTGTTACTAATTCCTCGGGCTCTTCGGCAATCCCTTAATCCTCTGCTATATTCAGTCTCCCTGCTGCTAAAGCAAGACCCTCCTAGTTATGACCCATCCAGAAGCACTGTCTGGGTGGGTGTTCACAGAATCACAGAATGACAGAATCACTA
>NW_010524298.1:44082-44394 GCF_000687285.1 Phaethon lepturus | reverse complement strand
TCGGAGGTACCGAGCGAAGGCTCCACGCTCCGTGAGGAGCGTGACGGCCTGAGCGCAGCGTTGCCGAGGGCAAGAGCAATGGACGCTCACAGCCGTGCGTGAGCATCCTGGCCTGAGAGGGGTCTGCTCCCGTCCGCGAGGTGTCCAGAGGAATTGATACCGCTCTGCAGTGACCCAGTGCGGTGACTGCAAGGTAAAAGCACAGAGGTGTCAATATGTAGACAGCTTTCTTCACACAGCTGTGCAGGGCACTACAAAGCAGGATTTTGGCTTTTGCATTGAAATAGAGGCTGGGGGAAAACACTTGGGTAA
>NW_010524298.1:24343-44062 GCF_000687285.1 Phaethon lepturus | reverse complement strand
GTGCATTGAATTAGAGGCTGAGCAAGAACCTTGGTTAAAGCGCTGCCTCATCCTGCTGGGTCCCAGGTGGGACCTGTGCTGCTCTCTGGGACACCCCTGTTTTCTCTGTGACCCACCAAACTGCCTGGCAGTGGGTCAGTGGCTGCCTGATTCTGTAGGTTTTCTCTGAGCCAGGCCAGGGAATCTCACAAAATCTAGTGGTAATGGCTTTCTTTTATCACCGGGGATATATATGTGTGTGTGTGTGTGTGTGTAAAATGGTCCTATCCAAGCTCGCTCTTAAATATAGAGAACTGCTGCCAAAAGGGAAATAGACATCCAAAGCAGCATCTTCCACATCTACCCATAGGAGGTAAATGAGTTTTTACCCCGGACACCCAACATGTCTCGCTCCTCCTGCCTCTGCCAGACTGGTTACTCAGATGCTCTAATCTATTTAGCAGAGCTGATGCAGCAGAGGTGATTCATGGTGCAACTTACCTTTGTACTCTGGACTTTGCACAAAATAACCCCAGCTGATCTTCCTGGAAGCAAATCAAGGGATACTGATGGCACCGCACCACAGGTGTACTGGTAGGGATGGGAAGCAGCAGCACGTGACGGTTTTTAGTTCTGGTCTTTAACGAGGGCAACTGGTGGCAGGTTAGACAACTGTCACAGTCTGCCTCACTTAAGTGCTTAATGGTAGAGGAGATGGAAATGTGCGTGTGTCTGAAGTGACTCGGGCAGCTGTGTGACTAAACCCTTAAGGAACAGGCAATGCTGATTTCTTTACACTCATTTTTAATCTCAGGAAAGACACCAGGTGCTCAGCCTTACGAGTGGTGCAATAAATAATAATAATGTGTCTGGCCACAAGTGTTTTGTGAGGGATTGCTCATTGCAAGTGCTAGAGAACTGGCAGAAAGACAGGTAGTGTAGGTTATTCAGAAAGCCCTGCACTCCCGTGGCCTAGCTCATGACGTACGCTATTGCCCATAAAATCCCAGGTGAGCAACTTACTCATCAACCAGCCCTAGAAGAGAAACGAGCGGATTGCACGTGACTTAGAGGAACAAGAAGAACCACTGAGCCTACCACAGAGGTGTGAATGGATATTTTCTTTCATTTAGCTCATTTGCACTTTCTGAACTGTGCCCTTAGTAGGCCAACTAGATTTTGGTAGTAAAATTATTTTTTACTTTTTTTACTCCTCAGGAAACCTATATTGAAAGTAGCAGCTTGGCAGCAGCTTGCACAGTGGGTTGCTTCTTGGGTGTTGTCATTTGCACTGCTGCCAAAAGGCTGTCAGTGCCCTGAGCCAGGAGCCACTGTTCGCTCAGATCTCTGAGCCCGTATACACACACCCACTGCAGCAATTCACACTTAAATTGCATTATCGTATACATTATACAATTGTATGTGATGCAGAGCAGGGGGGAAATGTTCTGGGAGTCCAAATAAAGACCATCACAATACAGAGACTTTTGTCCTTTGGACAATTTTTTGGTCATAAATTGATTAGATACTTTTGGATGCTGATATTTACTTTTTGATGGGGCAGATTTTCTACCAACTTCCTTAATAAAGTTGCCAAAATTTGTTCTAGCCTGATGACAGATACGAGGACAAGTATGTTGGAGGACACATCAAGACTTCATTTCAGCGCATAGAAGATTTGTGTTTCATTTGCGGAAATTGCACATCCTCATTACTCTGTAATGATGGTGAACTTCTGCAGCACTTAACGTTACACTTTTCATCCCAGCATGATTGATAAGAATGCTGCAGTCTCCTGTGATGAGGCTGTGGTTGTTAGCCAGCGTGCGGGCTTATTTGCTTATGATATTTTTGTGTCAAGTTCAACGCAGGGAGGAATAGTTCCCGTCTCCTAGGGCTTCCACAGTCCCTGATGGGACTCGTGTGGGATGAGCATCCACTAGAAGCACATCCCCTTGTCCAACAGCAGTGGCACATAGCTTTAGGTGGTGGTATCACCAGGAGAAGTAACAGCTAGCAAAAGTAGTGAAATAGCTGGGAGGTGACTGAAAGTTTTCCCAGGGAAGTATTTTATGGAAGGACTTTGCCTGGGGACGAGGGGAGCGGGACTGCTCCGCTGCAGGGCATGCTCCCCCAGGCAGAGCCAGGAAAGGGCAGTAGGGGAAATGCTCTACTGCTCCGAGCTTTCCAAGTCCAGGCTCCCAAGCACCCTTCCAGGATGGCCCAGGACACCAGGCAACAGCAATTTAGTGGCTAAAGCAGCATAAGCTGTTACCTGATCGCTCATCCATGCTTGGGGTGTGTTGTGACAAGTTTTTGCTTGTTGGAAAAAACTGTTGGGGGGGGGGGGGGGAAAGACATGTTCTATCGTTTGGACATTAACATCTCTGTTTTTCCAATGTGATTTGAATACATTGTTTTTGCAGTACATTCTTGGACACTGTAGAAGAAAGAATAGATCAATTCAGACCAGAATAAATACCCACACTCTGGAAATCAAACTGGCTTAAAGATCTCTCAGTCTGAGAGCTGAAAAAAAAAAAAGGTAGGGTTCAGAAAGACAGAGAGAAAAGCTTTTGAAAAGAACACTGTATAGTACACTGTACAGTTGTTACTGTATATCAGCTCCAGCACAAAAAGAACCAAATTTTTTCACCAAACACAGAAACAGAAATGTAATTTTTAGTATTAGCTTAAAAAGCTCATTATAAACATTAAAACAGACCCAGGATTCAATGGCTCTGGTTCTTATAGCAGCACAGAGCTGATTCATGAAAAAGAAGTGAAGGGGAAAAGAAAACTGGTAAACAGAGAAAGTAAGGGAGATGATTTCTGTTTGGTGTTGGTGCCTGGAGACTAATTTCTCTATTCAAAACAAGGAGGAAAAAATCCAATGAAGTGTGTCAACATACAACCTTGCTTTTGCAGGAGAAAAATGAATATTGCGCTTAGCTTACAGTCGATCTTATCCTGAGGCATACTTGCTATGACAGACATGCTTCCAACTTTAATATTAAAGGCTGTCACAAATTAAAAAAAAAAAAAAGTTTTCCACAGGTTGGAGATAGTAATACAGGTCTGATTGTGCTAGGCAACTCTCTCTGCTCACTAAGGGAACACAAACTAAAAAAACAGGAATCACAGGACTAATACATTATTCTTTGATAATCCTCCATTGTCATAATATTTAGAGTTTTCTCTGGTGCTTACAGTTGAGGAGTGCAACCAGAGTTGCATGGAAGCCTGAGTTACCACCGCTGACCTGTTTGGACCATCTCACTTGTCTGTGCCCATGGCTTCTTGGGGAAGCACAGAGGTACAGGGCAGGTGTACACAGAAATTGCCTCAGAATATTCGTGCAGTTTCCAATGTTGTTTCACTTTGCATGGAATAAAATTACAGAAAGCAATAGAGGGAAAATGTAATAATGTCAGCAAAACTCCTAAAATACTCTTTCAGGCATTGCTCAACAGGCCTGTCTTTGATACTGGGCTGTCTTAACAGACTATTCTTCATCTTTCTGGTGGAAAACTATTTTTGGGTGGGTTACTATTTTGGATACGGGTTACATCCGCTAGCACGAGAAGGGAAATGGAGGCAGAGGATGGGCTATAAGCAGAAGGAGTGAGTAGCTAAGTAGGGGAGCTCCCAATAGCCAGCTCTGACCACCCTCGTTTCTTTAGTCCTAACCCTAATCCAATTCTTGTGCTTTCATTTAGTTCAGTTAGACCCCAAATCATTAATTGTTTTCATGTGACAGTCAAAGAGTGATTTCAGAACCAGAAATGTATGAAGGGACTTGGAAGAGAAGTGTGGAAGACATGTTCCCACAATCAAGGAGTTTAAGTCTTTCAGCTCAACAGCCATCTTCCTTACAGCCATTACCATTGACCAGAGCCTTTAGAAGGCCAACCATCTCCAAATCAGTTGATGTAGATTATCCATTTTTTTTCCATGTGTGCTGTTAGTGGCATTGCTCTGGGGGAAAACTTAGGACACCTCTTCATGCTAATGTCATAAGCCAGTGTCATAAAACATTGATTTTTCACATGATTCATCTGTGAGAAAAGGTTCATGGTTCACTATACACGTTGTGGAAACAGCTGTTAATACAAGCTGACTTTCTTCCCACCTTGCCTCTGCTCCAGAATGTGGCCACGTGTGCACATTGCCACGATAGCAAGCTATAAGTGAGGCAAGGCTTCAGAGCTACATTTTGCCCTCTGTGCCAGGTCCAGCATGTAAGTTTATAATTAAAAGTTACTCATTACCATTTCTTCTTGGAAAGAGGCCTTATCTATCTATCTGTAGATAGTGTGAAGACTTGTTTTTTAATTTTGTACTTGACAGCACATTGAAATGATTTTCCTTTAATCTCCTGCTAAGCACTGCTAAAATGCCTACTCAGTGGAAAATTACCTTATCAATACCAGTAAGTGAGAGCAGCAGCTGAAGAGGCCTTTATTGTACAGTCCAAACTGGCTGCTTTGCCAAAAACTAATATATCCTTGTTATGAAGCTTAATATAGAATGTCACACCTCCAGAACAGGATGCAGTTACTACACCATCATGCATCATGACATGAGATTGTTCTTTGTTATTTAAAGCTTTTATGTTACCTTTTCAACTTTGAGAACATAATGAACTTTTAAGCAGTATCCAAATGAACTCAGTACAGAAACTGGCAAGGCAAGAAGGTCACATACACAATAAAATAGATTGGCACAGGCTCCACACACAATGAACAAAAGGGAAAAAAATGGGGAGGGGGGGAAGAGCTATCTAGACTGAATTCACAGAGTCTGGCAGCTAGCAAGCCTACTCAGTACGAAATATATGTGGAGAGCAGTAATTTCTAGGATACTCTCTTCAAGGAGCTAATTTCCAATTTTTTTGGCACAGATGTCTGCTTAGTAAACAGACATCCAACTCAGGGTGGCTACACCTTCTGCCAGCTGTTCCACTCTTGGAAAGGTGTTTCGAACTTCCAGGAGAGGGAAGATTTTTGGCAGAAATACTGCCCATTGTGGGGAAAAATGGTAAAGTGATTCAGTACGGGATAGCTGGAATATTCTTGTAATTTTTGTATTAGAAACACAAGCTTGGGGAAGGCTTTGCTAACATATAATTGCCTTCAATTTCTGCCTGAAGTCTGCTTGCTAAGATGCTGCAGCCTGACCATTTCTTTGTAAATTATAATAAAGGTGATACCAGGTATGGAAGAAAGACAAAAGCTTCTACCTATTATACCAATCCTGCTGGTATCCTCTCTGAGCACTTTTCTAATCAGTTCCTTCTTGGGATCATCCCCTTTGAGGGTCCTATCAACAGCAGGTCTACACAAGGGCTCCTAATCACAGTGTTGCGAAGATATAGGCCTAGTCACCCAATTCATTTTAGATTTCATCTAAGCTGAGTAGGCACACTATCACTGGCCAGCTTGACTAAATGGTAACTTGAGGGTCAGTAGAAGCCACCAGGAGGAAAACCAGAAGGTCTAAAAACCAACTATATATGTACCAGTTATACGCCTGTATTTTGGACAGGCATCATAACATTGTGAAGCTCAACGAATAAACTCAAGTGCTGCTGATTTGGTGCATATAGTGTACATTGTTTTATTATATGCATTTGGCTGATACTTTGTGATGCAGCCCTGCTTCCCTGGAGATGGCTAAACCCCCGCCTGCTCATGG
This sequence comes from Phaethon lepturus, assembly GCF_000687285.1. Classification (NCBI taxonomy): domain Eukaryota; kingdom Metazoa; phylum Chordata; class Aves; order Phaethontiformes; family Phaethontidae; genus Phaethon; species Phaethon lepturus. The sequence continues at coordinate 38,386 of NW_010524298.1, read as the reverse complement.
GGAATGGTGAATGGATTCCTGGTTTTGCTTTGCTTCTGTGCGGCTTTTGCTGTACTTATTAAACTGTCTTTATCTCAAACAATGAGTTTTCTCACTTTTACTGTTCTGATTCTCTCCCCCATCTCGCCAGGCATGAGGGCGCGAGTGGCTGTGTGGTGCTTAGTTGTGGCTGGGGTCAAACCACAACAGCTACTGATAAACAGGGAATAACTTAAGAGACAACTAAATGAAATTTACTGGCATATATTTCGTTGTGGCTGTTTGCTGAACAACAGGCTATCAAGAAGCTCTACAACTATAAAACTGTATTACACTGATTGTATAACCCAAGAAAGCAAAAAAAACCCCATCCCTTTTGTAAAGTCTCATTACATGCAACCATGTGTAGCAGAAAGCTCCACTGGGTTCAAACCATAAACCTAGAAGTGTCAAATGACATTAGTCAATTTTCCCTCTTGAGCAAATTTGCATGTCACTCAGATAGTCTCACCAGGCAAACTGAAAGCAGGTGTTGGCAAAATCCTTCCAAATGACGTTATTCCTCTGCTGTTTACAGAAGCATACACACAGGCATTGAGCACAAAAGGAACTGTTTGCTCAGTTTTCTGCCTCAATAGCCACCTTTTTCATGACCTTTATTGCACGTCACACCTGCTCCGTAAATGCAAAATCTGCTATGTTCTTGGGAGTAACACCTCACTAGCAGCTGCAGCTGAACAAGCTGACCAATAGCCTGCAAAGGCCTGGATAACACCAACCTGGAGATTTATTTAGCTTTTGTCAGCTGACTGTTAGCTGGAAACTTGGAAATGAAAGTGCAGGCACAGCAGGAAGTGGAGAGCATTACTACACACCTGCAGTGAAGGTTCAGGTGAAAGCAGTGACATGATTAAATTCAAACACACACACACAAACCAAAACTGTTCATCTTTTCTGCAAATGCTAATGGGAGTTACTCCCTTTCACGTTCTGCTGAGAGGGGGCTTTATATTACATCCCCTTCTTCAAGTGCTAGCTGCATCCTTCACACCTACAGCATCATAAACTTGATATCCCTCAGCCCGAGCCAGTTCAGGCAACTAATTTGCCATAAAACTAATTCGACAACCTCTAAACACAACCAGCTTCTCCAAATCCACACTACTTTTTCCGCCTCCTTTCTGCTCTCTGTGAAAATACACAAGAAAATAACAGCTAGGAATATGGAAAGGGAGAGAAATGAAAAGGAGGACTCTTCCTCTTGAGAGCAGCCTGAACATAGAAAAATTCCAAAACATCAGAAAATCTTGCCTATATATGCTTCCATGTTCCCCCCCTCCTGCAATGACCATTAGCTATTTGGTACACTTTCATACCAGTGAGATGGAGATAAACACTTTAAATTAGTCTCGCCAGGCCAGTCCACTTGCTGGACAGTGGCAGAACGTATGTGGAAAAATTGGATCTTGCCTGGGGCTCCCACACACAATCACCATAGTATCTTGGGAGTTTACTCAAAATTAATTTTCTGAGAAATAAAATCAAGCAGCTGTTTGTTTGTTTGTTTTCCCCCGCCTTACAATAAACACTTACATGAACTGAAGAAAGTTGGGCTAAGACTGTTAAGTAACTGGGTCACCAACTACGATTAGCAAAAACATCTGTGATGTGCCCCTGTTGCCTTCCATACACCTGCAGTTTCAATGCATCTTGCCAGAACCTGAGCCGACGTGACCAGAGAGCCCCAAGCACTAAGCACCAGTTTTCCTTGGAGTGTAATTTGCTTCTCCTCCATTTGAGACAGTTACACCTTTGTCCAGACTCGCCTCCCCAGGCGTCCTGCCGCAACAGGCTAAAGGGCACGCATCCACCTCCGATTATTCATTCACTCCGGTAATTATTTGTTCGCTTATGGCTAATGATAAGGTGTTAGCCTGCCTGCGTTACTTAAGGCACATGCCAAATACTATCCCTCTCCTCTCATTTTCCTATAGCAAAGCACATGCTGATATAATGGAGTAATCGGGTAGTTCAGTTCAGCTGCTGGATGTAATCAAGTTGCCTTGAAGTTCCTTTGATAAATGTGATTTGTGGCATCAATTTTTGAACCATGAACAGAATTACAGACTTCTGTTACTGATACAGAATTAAAGGTAGGGAAGTAGAGAAGAAGGGAGAGGATGAGGTCGGAGTCCAAAACATTGCATAAGCTGTGTAACTGTAGACAAAGAGGAGTAGGGGAAGGGGGGGGGGGGGGGGGAAAAAAAAAAAACAATAACTTATTTCAGTAGTTTTCTAGAGATACTAAGTATTCAAATAATCTCATGCTAGCAGAGGAAGGAAGGGCAGAGGCTGCAATAGGGAGAACAGTCAAATCTCACAGATTTCTAATGAGCTGTGCTCAGGTGGAATCTTGAGCCAGGCAGGCACTTTAGAGAGCACATAAGGCTGTCATTGCAGTCTGGGAAGCGCTTGAGTACAGCTGAGTAAGAGGAAGCACATCAGCAGGATGCAGTTCCTAACCCTTTGTGTTGAGTACTGGCTTTTGCACAAACTTTGCACTGCGAGGTATGGAGCCTCACCATCATGAGTATCATGTTTGACTAGATCTGATGGATGGAATTAAGTTCATCAAAATTACAGAACTGAGTCACTTGCTTTAAAAAAGTTTATTTAAACAAAGTAGGTACATTTCACAGAAATGGTTATAAAATGCATAGCATATTATAAACAATACTGTTACTTTATAGATACTAGTTGTTATTATCCTAAATATTGCTTTCTAAAAACTAACCAGCTTGCTTAGTGAATCAGAAAGCTACAAATCCCCAGTTAGCCCATCTTAGGCATTGTGGAAAAAAAAGAAAATAGTATAACATAACAAAGCAGGTGTCCACTTTTTCGTTCACTCTACCGATTGTTTGTATTGCTGCATCATTAATTCATCAGTTCTGTTATGTGGAAGTATCTGGTCCTTCGAGTCACATACCAAGACTAGATTTTCAACAACCGGAGCACAAATTGCACTTGCGCAGCAAACCAAAAAGCCCATGCAACTTCTAGGAAAGCTGACTACAGGTCTTCATGCTGATTAACTTAATGGACAGAGACTGTATGAGTGGACAAAAAACCTAGCAGTTTTTCCAAGTTGTGCAGCTATGTCACACCCATACTGCTAGTCATAAGCAACTTGATTGGAAGTTGGCGAGTCCATACATATTTCAAGCTTGACTTCAATGGAAATTGAACGCCCAGTAGAAACAGATCTTACCCTCAGCAGTGATGCAAGGCCACAGAAAGTGGAATTGAGACCTTTTCACAGCACCTGAGAACTCAGCACACCTCAAACATTCAAAACTTCACATAACTAAATCCAGAGGTGTCCATTTTCTGAACTTTAGGATGCCAGGACACAAAGAAGTAAAAATGAAGATCACAGCACCGATCCATAACCATAGCTGATACAGATACTAGCTCATTCACACAACACTTCAGCACATGAATCCTGACTGAAATTCTTCCCATTTACACTTCTATGACAATAGGCAGAAAGCAAATGCTGAGGTAAAAGGAGTTGCACCAGGTTTGCACTGGTGTAAGCAAGTCTAGAATCAAGCAAGCTATAAAATCCATTAGTTCACGCACAACAGAGAAGGAAAAATCCCCTTATTTTGAAAACATATAGACACACGTAGATCAAAATATGTATGTTTTCAAGAGCTATATATACATGCTCAAGAATAAACTGACTTTCTGCACTATGACATGAGCTTTACCGTGGTTTAAGCTTGGCTTGGACTGAAGATAAAGAAGCTTGAACTCTGGCCAGCAGAGCTCCTTTGGAACTGTTTGTCAAGAGAGAAGAATGAGGCCTGAGGCAGTCCAAGAACATCGACTTTTCATTCACCATCTTCAAGTAGTTTTTGTAAGTTGTTCTGTATCTTAGAAAAAGAGAGAAAAATAATTGGGAGGCAGGAAGTGTTATACTGCATTTAAAAAAATAAATTTAAGACATACTCTTCAATAATAACACTCTCTGTGTGCAGGTTAAATCTGTCATCACTATTCATATCAATAGTATTCATGTTATGAAATGCTTCCTGCAGTAGAGTCAAAGGAAATATCCGGATATGACCAGCCAGCAGCACACCTAGCTTTCATATTATGAGTATCTCCTGCAATTTCCTCCTATAGACTCTTCCCTTCATTAGGTATGAAGAAATAACTTAAAAAAAAAAAAATACCACTAGAAAGAGACAAGAAACCCAATTATTTTGAACTTGATTAAACCCCAATAAAACCTTTGAATTTCAAAGTTGCAGCTTTTAGGTTTAAGTGGATAATTCAAATAGTTTTGTACAGCTGGCTTATGACATGTGCACAGCAAAATAAGGTCTTCTAACCATTAGCAGACATGTTCCCGCTTGCCAGATTTAGTGTACTGATTGTGGGTTATCATCCCTGAGTTACACCAAAGGCAATACCAGCCAGTCGCATCCTCAAGGATGATTTGTGCAGACCTATTTTACACAGCCTATTTATCCACCTTTCATCTCCTTGTCCTTGGAAGCAGAGAGAGGAGAATATAGTGGGTCACATCCCCTGGCACACGTGTTGTCTATATCTTAGCAACTAGCAGTCACTGGCTACAGAAGGTTTAGTCACATCTACGTTCAGGCTTTAATCTGAGGAGCCACTGTACTTCCTGTTCAAGGACACCACTTCTTCATCTGACCTCATGATTTCTAGCCCAGATGCAGTCCTTTTTCAAGAGGGGCATTTTGGGGAAAGGAGAACAGTAAGAAGTACCTAATTTTATAAAAGTCACTTAATGCATACACAGGAACTGCCTTCTAACAAGCTACAACAGATTAAGGAAATGAGTAACATTAGGCCACATTTTCCCTCACCCAAACTAATGCTTTATCCTCTGATAGTCATGGTACATTTTTAACAACCTGTTAAATACCTTTAATACCTTAAATACCAAAGCAAAATTCTGCTAAGACATGGTAATTCCTGGGCTCCAAGTATGAAGTACAGCTTGTAAAAATCACAAGGTCACACTGAAAGAGCCATTGCAACATACTCTTGCACTGAACTTTTTTTTAACTGGAAAGTAATTTTTAGTTTTTAACCTAGATAATTTCTGTGCTCTAGTTTACAACACTGTGGTCACCAGGAAGCAAGGGGCAAGATGACAAGTTACACTGGAACTTTTATGCTACCTTTGCTGCTGAAGCAAGCTGCAGACAATTATGACCACTTTTCCCTAAGGCATATATGAAACAGTTAAGCAACTGTAGTAACTTTGCTCAGAGAACGTAAAGCTATTAGATTTCTACCAGTTTTGCAGTAGAAGAGTAGGGTCAAACATCCTGTTCTAATTACTGTTCATCTTGATTAGAGAGGACTGGGATGTAGCAATATGTAGCTACTCATTTAGCAATACTTATTTAGCTTGTGTGCACAGCAGTTGATTGTGTCTTGAGTATTTGGCAAATACAAGGCAAGACTTCAAGGATCCAATCCTGTAGGCACTAACTGAAAAAAGCACATGACTTAAGACTCTAATTCAGGACAGAGAGTCACTTCTCTGGGAATATCGAATATCTCTGTTGAATGATCCAACCATCCAGCTGCCTTTTTCTGTGTCTCCAATCAGAGACTATATAAGGGAGTGGGAAAGTGCCTAGCCCTGCTGCAAAGGGCTGGCTGGCTGGCTGCCCACCAAAATGAAGTGAGGTCTCCCATGAACCATCTTGCCAGCCTGTCCCAGACAGCTGGAAAGCAGTAAGCTCTTAAATGACCTAATTTGGCTAAAAACTGTATCTGGTAATCATCTCGTAAGCACTCCCCGCTCATATTCATATTGTTATTGTCCAGATCATACAGAGGGGTTATGCTAGCATTACTCTAGACTTCCACAGTCAAGGGGGTGGAGATGTGGGGGAAGAAACCTTTTTGGCAGTCTTTGTAAAACCTACACCACACAGGTAAACAGTGATCCTATATAATTCTAACTTTATGCTATTTGAGAAACTTGGTTTGGGGAAAAAAGGGTGTTGAAAGACCTTGGCATGCAGTCAGTTTTAGAAAGAGGCAAAAATATCCCATGTGACTTAAGCACATAGGAATTAAAAGTAACTTTTTTCGCTCCACTAATACTTTTTTCATGCTTGGCCAGTGTATGTGTTCCCAACACATAACAGTTCATACACCTGTACCGGGTGCAGTTGTTGAGGTTTAGGGGCAAGCGTGGGACATAGAACAGAGGGCTGCAGGGGCAGCTGCTGTGGGAAAAGGCATGGGGCTGCCCTATGCTGGACACAGGTGCTCCAGCAGCATCCAATGGACCCACCACAGAGCTGAGCCCCTCAGCTGAGATGGTGATGGAGCCTCTGGGGAAGAGTATTTAAGAAAGGGGAAAAACACCAAAACAGAGAGAGGAGATTAGCAGTGTGATAAACAGCAGAAGGAACACCAAGGTCAGAGGAGGAGGAGGAGGGGAAGAGGTGTTCCATGGCAGAGATTATGTCCATGCTGCAGCCCATGGAGAACCCATGCCTGGTAGGCAGTTACTTCCTGAAGAACTGGAGCCCTTGGAGGAGCCCACGCTGCAGTGGGGAGAAAATGGGGGAAGAAAGGAGCAGCAGAGAGAAAATTGTTATGTACTGACTGTAACCGACCCAACCAGCCCCATTTGGGGGGCAGGGAGTGGGGTGAGGAGTCAGGAGCGAAGAAGTGAAGTCGACCCTGAGACAGTGGAGTAGAAAAGTGTTCTATGGTTTGTCCTTGTTTCTCGCTACCCAAATCTATTTTAACTGGCCCTGTATTAAACTGATTTTCCCAGAGTTGAGTCTGTTTTGCCTGCAATGGTAAGTAGTAAGCAATCTCCCTGCCTTTATCTTGACCTATGAGCTTTCTCATCTTATTTTCTCCCCCTGCCCTGCTAGGAAGGAGGACTGAGAGCAGCTGGGTGGGTGTCTGACTGCTGCCCAAGATTAGGCCACCACAACACCTGAAGAGGATATAAGGTCTGCACAGCCACTCTTGGTTTGCATTGGTTTCTAATTTAAGTCAGCAAGTGCATTTAGTTTTGCAATTAGAGAATGATAAAAAAATAAAGGTCAGGTATAGAGAATTACACAACTGGTGCAGCAGCATTTTTGTTACTAAGTAAAACAGGTGCATTCCAGCCACTTCATAAGAAAAGGCTGACTAAATATGAAAATTAGCATTGTTTTTCTTAATAAAAGAACCAAAACTCAAAGAAAAGCCCCAGACAGAAGAGTTCATCAAATAGTAATAAAGGTCAAGTTCAGAATCCCTAGTCTTGATGGACAAAAAACCTGAGATCATTACATGTAGTAATCACCCCTGAAGTGTGCAGTTTATTAGTATTCCTGGTTGTAAGCCTCAGCTCAAGGCACAATATTTACACATACCAATTCTTGTACTTGTGCTAATTTATAGCCAAAAAACCTGTGAAAACATGCCAACTTCTGGTATCAAATCGGTGCGTAGCTTGGTGCTTTTCAAAATAACAGACTACAGAAATTCAGCAAGAACCTGATTAGTGTATCAGCATTTGCATTATATCATAGGAAGTTACCTTTTCCAATTTTATAAGATTAGCAGTTAACTCATCACAAAGGGCATCAGCATTAATTTGCAGATGAGATCCCAAACCTTGGCGCACTGGATGTCTGTCAAACAAAATGAAGTAGTAAGTGTGACAGAAACAAAAAAAAAGGAAAACAGAACTGTAGTAGTTCACATGTGTAGATGGGAACACAGTGGTGACACTGTGAACTGTACTTGTTTACAGAAACAAAGGCCTAACTCACTTCTGCGCTCTTGACTACATTCTTTATGTGGTCTCATTCTCCAGAAATCCAGATGGAAAACTTTACAGTTATTTCCACTGGAAATAAGTTGAAATGTTGCATAAATACCATGTCCTGTGACTTGGAGGAAACCAAAAAGTCCAACCGTTGTCACTGTAGAACTGCACATTAGATCATCTTGTGTCTTGTACTGTTTGGGATCAGAGCAATGGAAAACAAGACTTTCTCATGTAAGAGTGCTTCAGAAGAGGGACACAGTCTCCTGCTAATAAAAACATGCCAGAAGTGGGAAAATGGCTTTTGACATGAGGAGAGGTTTACCCCTCTCCTTGCATTATTGGTAAAATATAAATGCAAGCCTGTTTAAGATAAAGAACCATTTCCTTCCTATTCTGTTCTTAATCAAGAACCTAGCTCTGTCTTCTGACAGCGCTTTGTGCAGGAGACAGCTGAGAGCAGCTGGATCCTAAGCAGCCTGGCCATTGTTCAGTATGACCACAAATGCCCTGTCAGAGTGACCTGTTTGTCATGGATGGGTCATCAAAGAAAGCTGAATTAACAAGCACACTTATTCACAAGCTTGCTAGAGGTTTGAAACACTCTGAAGACAGTTCCACCCAGCCTGGTTACAGCTCTGTCTTGAATTTTATTTCCCCCCGCTCTGTTTTTCAGGTGGTGCTTCTCCAGCTGTCAGCACTCCCACTCATGCTGCATGTGGCTGCAGGTTTTGCACTGAGATTTACAAATTACTTTTGAAGCCAGATATTTCAGAGCAGCTCAGAAAAAAATCAGCTATAAGAACGGGAGAAGACTTAATGCAAAATTTAATGCTGAATAAACTGATGAGTGTTCTCAGGAGTATCCAGTTAACTGCCTTCTGTTCAAAGAGAGGAGCAGGAAGCTGATACAACTTACAGTGACTTACTGCTGTAGTATTTGCCCCTGCACTGCCTCTCCATTTGATGTTTGCATATGTCCTATTCATGCAACATGGAGATTAAAAGAGAGATATGCAGGGCAGATGACATCCATGACTCTAGCTACAGAATGGAACTATCTATGGAACTATGGCCTCTTTCTCTATTTCCTCTTCAAATACATGTGGGGCTTTTTGTGTGGGTTTTTTTTAATTTTAGCAAGACAGGGTATCAGTTCCTAAAGGGTATATAGGCAGCCCAAAGCTTTAGAAAACATTATACAAGCAAGTCAGATATATTAGCCCAAAGACAGGAAGTAGCTTCTGTGATCTTAGGCTATTTAAATGACATTAAGACAACAGCTATACTTTTTCCACAGAATCCTTGCTCTGGAAAGCAACTGCTTTCTTCAGCAGTTTACATTGGAGTTACTCACAGCTATCCGAAACATTCTCAAGGCAGTAGTACACCATGATATATCACATTTGTACTAAAAGTCTTAAACAGAAAGCTGTGAGATGAGGTTATTACAGATACAAGGACTACAGGACACCAAAGTACCACAAGGGCACTACAGTATCACAGTGGTTTCTGAAGAAACTAGATAAGCATGACAAAAAGATTTTGAAACCCCCAAATTTTACAGACTGTATCTTACTCCTTAATATGTGAATCAAACGATGTGATGGAAATAAGACGCTCCTCCAGGACGCTGATTTTATATCTCATGTAGAAGGTAGAAAATATTAATACACAAACACTGTAAGGAAGAAGAGTAAGCTACATCAATTAATGGAAACTTTAAAGGTATCTGCCAAATTTAATGTTAAAAGCCATTGAAACTGTTACTTGTACATGTCGAATAATAAAAATATCACTCTTAGAAACACCTCAGGAATACCCATCGGTGGAACACAGACAATTATGGAAATCTCATCCTTGAGTATGGCTTTGCTAAATGACATGTAAAATGAATTTGCAAGTAGTTAAACTCTTAACATTTCCTGAACCAAAGACCCTTTGCTTTTAAAAGTAAAACACCTGTTAAGCAAGCCTGCTCCAGCATTTCTACTTCTGAAAACTATGAAGGCTACAACTCCCAATAATTTAATTTTTTCAAGTGAAGTTTAGATTATATTAATCTATGTAACTGTAAGAAAACCCTAGTATTTTGAAAATCTTGGTATTAATTGCTAACTTACAGAACTGCGTAAAATATAAGTACATGATTCAGAGAGAAGAGCTTCTGGGACTTCACTTTGTGGAAGAACCTGAAGGCTTCAGAATGGCCTGAGAGGAAAAAAAACAAGGGTTACTGTGATCAAAGCAGACCACGGCACACAAACGGTGTCTTGAAGCATGCAACAGATAATATAAACAGAGGGATAAACATGAAAGAAATCTTCCAAATTATGTGAACTTGAATAATTATGTGAACTTATCTCAACTAACTGCAGCTGAAGATCTGCACTTGACCCCTTACCATTTCGAGGACTGTTTCGGGCTTTTCCGTCAGGTCCACGTTTACTGTGCGCATCTGAACAGACAGACTTTGCCTCAGTCTTGGAAACTTTCAAGTGAGTCTGTGACTCAACGACACGATAATCTGTCAAAAGTAAGATTTTTAATGAAGCTGAAATATGAAGTCAGAAGAAGCCATTGGTAGCTTAAGTTGGTTAAGGAGTAACAGGAAGGAGGAGGATTTTAAAAGGTGCATTTCTGGACTTGGATAGAAATTAACAGTTGGTTTAGTAGCCTTAGAACAGTTTCCATAGTAATTCCACATCATCACAAAATGTAAAGAAGCACCTGGTCTGTAAGAGGATGATGTATGCTGTATTTACATTTTCAGATCCTTTGAAAGATGGGAACCTATGCAAAGTTTAAAGGTTATTACTGAATTTCCAGTCTGAAGATTATACAGACACAATAGTAATCCCTCAAAAGGACTGAATGATTCCAAATGACTTCAATAGCAACATCAAATGGAGATACTGCATTGTTACTTTAAAAAAGGAGATTATGGCTCCCTTTCCTGACTGTTTTTTAGATACAGACAATGTCTTGAAAGAGATGGGACAGAAAAATCCACTCACACTCAGTTTTGTTCATGCTTTACTTGCACATCCTGGACTGCTCTAATGAGGCACAAGAAACAGAATCATAAGTGACAGATGTGCTCCCTGCTCCCAATTCTTTTTCTGATTCTTTAACTACATATCAGTTTTTTCCTTGTGGAAAAGGACAATGGAAACATTTGAAGTAGTTATTAGCTGTAAGGAAGACAGCAAGTTAAATCATTATTCAGATGCATTCATGTGGCAAGTGTGAACACCAGATTTAGTTAGTGCTTCACAAACACCACCAAAAAATTAAAAATACACACAGAGTAAATACCAAAGACTAATGAAAGCAAAAAGCCCCAAATCATACCACTGAACAAAATACGCATAGCAAAAAAAAAAAAAAAGTTAATTAAAACTAATGTGACAGAAAATTGCTATAAAAAGAATTATAGTGTTTTATTTAAAAGGAATGGTAGAAATTTCTTGATGGAACCTGGAGTAACAGCAGCATAGCAACACATTAATATGTTAATATATTAATTGTACAGCAGAATAATACCCTAGGTTTTGCTAGTAACATTCAGCATGTGCTATATGAAACAAATTCTGCTGTACTTATGAACTTCTATGCAGTGAGTTTCTACACAGTATTCCTGCTAATTAGGTGAAGAACTTGAGGCACATGAGATTACAAACAGCTGTGTTAAGAACCAACAACTTTAGACAGTTATCTTCAAGTGTCTTAATAACTACAAAGAATAAAATAAGGGTTTAAAAAGCAAACCCACAAAAAGATGTAAAAAATAACATTTTAGATGACCAAATGCCACCACGCTACAGAACATTATTTGTATAGACTAAAAGTTACACTGATTTGAACTACTGTAGATGAGGGGGTTTTGTTTGTTTATTTGTTTTTCTTTGTTTTAAAGGAGGAACATGTCCTACATTCTATCTCTGCTAGCATAACCTATGCAGGGATGTAGGGGGCAGGTAGTATATGGATGAGCAACTGGAGGCAGTAGTGACAAGAAAATCTGCTGCTTGACTAAGTGATTGCCTGAATCTGGATTGCAAAGGGCTACAATAATGGAAACACAACTATTGTTGCTTTGAGGAAGACCTTAAAAACCACGCAATTCTCTAGGACTCTGGAGAATGTAGATTCCACGTCAGGAGGGGATTACAGAAGCAAAAGCAAGAGCTAAGCCATTCTCATTTTCTTGGGGCCATAGGATCCCACTCACCCTGGAAGCATTCCAATTCTGGGGTCTGTGACCCTGTGCTGCTAGACTCCTCCATCTCTTGTCTCCGCTGCTGCACTATTCCATCCAGATCAGAATAGTCTTCATTGAAATCCTGATGGGGAGAAAGAGTCACAAGAAAGCTCGGCCCTGTTCTAAATCTAAACAACTGTATTTCCTCTGACCTCCCTGTAGAAACTGAACCAACAATTACAGATTTAAAACTGTTTGACCACGAACAACCTCTGATGTCAAGATGTTGAGATAAAGCTAGCAAAATAAGCCCTGTATGATCACCACAATTCAGGCCTCATTCCCTGTCTTTGTTTAAGTGAAGAGATTAAGCTGTGTGCAAAACAAAGACTGTTAAATTATTCAAACTGAAAAGTCGAGGACAGGCATTGCTGGAATTAGGCTCTGGTCAACACGTGTGGCTACAGAGCTTTTTCAGATGTCTGAACTGGCTCAGAGAGAAAGGACTGCAACTAGAAACACTTCAAAAACTGTTCATGGCAGAGGAAGAAGCAACTTTAAGTCAGTACAGAGTGCTGTGAAACCTGACTGCTAAGAAGAAATATGTAGAACTTCCAGATCTTGGAATATATACAAGGCATACGCATGTATATATGCTGCATGTGATCAGATGAAATTATATGTATGCTAATCATTCCCACTGCTTCCTAATGTTAAAAAAACTCACGGAAGTTTTAGAAACAGATGTCATGATTCCCTTCAGTTTCCTTTCTTCAGGCACTGTAAGTAGAGATTGCAATGAAAGGTGCCATGCAAAAAAAGAACAAACATCTAAGCCATTTACCAAGGGCAGAGTCGTAGGACGATCAGCTGTGAAGCTGTTTTCTGCCGAAGAGGGATTTGGACTGTTACCCATGCTTGTATCCTGAAAAAAAAGCAAGTGTTAACAAGGAGCACACTCAGAAACTACCTAGCATTTAAGATCAGAAAAACAATAACAATGAACACAAAGCTACATACCATTTTCACTCCCATTAGTACTTACCTCAAGATGTCTACAGATAGTTTTTAATAGCTTGTAGGTAGTATCTCTGGAGAGTAAGGAGACAAACATGTACTGAAAAACAAAAGTTCCAAAACTATTTGAGAAAAGGCATACAGTACAAGCTTCCTTTTATCTAAATAAAACTGACAGGTGGTTTTGCTGATCAAGTAACTATTTTCATGAACTTCTGTATAGCAGGAAAAACCTCCACTCCTTCTAACCCTATGACCTGAGGTTAATCACAAGGAACACAGAACAGGCACATAAAAGCTACCATGTTCCTGCTGCAGGAATCCAGACCTGTTTTTTTTTAAAAAAGACTTTGCATACTATGGTTTACCTAATCCTTTAAAAACAAAACTCATTTTTTGTACAGTCTCTTGCATCCACAAAATATTTGTGCAATGAAAATGAGGTGGTTCTAAAGCTGCTCTTAGGATAATCACATTTTCTAATGACTGATGCAATTACTATTCCTGAGTATCACTGTAAGCAACTGTATTTTGCACATCTAAGGTATTGCTGGTCAGGTAAGAGACTCAAGTAAGTGAAAGGATGCTGTCAGAGCTGCCAACAAAGCAGGTAAACCCTCTGTGCATGCACTTCCTGACCCAGCCGTTTCAGTTCCCCCAATGCTACTACACAAAAGTCTTAGAGATCAGGGAATGATAGATTACAGAGAGCAGGTAGCAACCAGAGATTCTGTTTCTTATTTTCTCATCAAGTCCTACATAGCTTTGTTTACTGCAGATCCAAAGAAAAAAGACAGGGAGTTAGTGAGAGGAGGGAAAAAAAAAAATTGTCCTTGCCTGTCACAAGAGAAGCAGCAGAAGCACCTAGAATCATCCCCTAAGAAACCAGACCCTCCAGGGTCCTAAGTCTAAATGCCCACATGTCACTAATTCCTGTTTAAGTGGCCGCTTGGCACCTTCAAGAATCCCTCATTAATGGCAGTAAGTAGGGAGCAAA
>NW_010524298.1:6644-24312 GCF_000687285.1 Phaethon lepturus | reverse complement strand
CAAAAAATCCCCAATAAATGGAAGTAAATAGGGAAAAAAAAAAAAAAAAAAAAAAAAAAAAGAAAGAAAAAGAAAGCAGGCAGAGTGCAATAGCTTTGTCCTCTACCATTACTTACTCTATCTGTGACTGTTGCTATGATCAGAGCATTTGGCACAAGAAGGGCAGTTTTTGTTTTCTTCAAAAGTGTCACCGAGAGCACGGGTATACTAATCTGAAATAGTATCAACATAGTGTTAGAGTCCCAATATGCAAGCACAAATCTGCATGCTTATTCACAAGCCTACCAGCTGTGATAAGCCAGACCTTCACCACTCTTAATTTAAAGATTTCTTCACTACATCCCTGATTACATAATTTATATTATAATTAATATTTCATACGGAACAGGTACGGTTTACAGATTATTACTATTTCTTAAGTATTTTTACTTCTCTTTTTATCAGATGCCAAAGCAGGCTTTTGTTTGTGTCTTCCTTTCCTGATCCCTTCCAGCTCTTACAAGACTACAGGCTTAGTTCAATCTAGGTCTGCAGAACAAACCAGTCAAAGCTAGGCTTCTTTGTTTAGAAACAAAACTTTTCAGAACACATCAAACAAGAGAGGCTTGTTGAAGAATGAACATAAACATCTTCTCACAATTTACAGATCCTTTAGTCTGCAGCAAGCAGCTAAGTAAATAGCTTGCCCTTCAGTAATGTTGAAAGATCCAATACACACACCCACCGACTTAAACTGATTCCTGTGTGTGCCACCCAGACTGTCTACATTTACATTGAAAAGTTCTCAATTTTCCTTTCTGCTCTGTGTTAACATCCAACCCCATTAGCTTAATGCCTGCTAAGTTTCAGAGTATTTCACTTCAGATATTCTGTACGGGCTCTTCTTGTAAACTCCATATTACAAAGGACCAAATACCTGGTTTGACTTTCAGCTGAAAAGCCTTAGTGAGTTAGGCAAATATGATAATCCTGGATAGACATGATTAAAATACAGCTCCTGTTAAAAATTCCTTTGGCACACACTGTCACAACTACCTGAGAAGTGTGGAAGCAAGATTAAAAGTGTCCAAAGATCATTCAATGAGCCATCACATCACTGAATTGAAAACACATCAGTGCAGAAGGACAATGAAGTTACTCTGTGCACAGTTTCGTAAAACCTTGTTAACTTTTGTTCGGAACAGCAACATTAAGTCATGAAATGAAAAATTGTTTCAGGGAGCAAAAACGCATTTGTGTACGTTATTCTGGGTGCAAGATTGCCAACCGCTGTTGAAGCATGGCTAGTCAAGTATCTGCTTTTCATCTAAGGGCCAGAAAATTGCTCTTTACTCAGTGCTTAGTTTCATTAAAAAAGTGTGCTAGCAGAAAAAAACCCGGAACAACCCAAAGCGTGTAATTTTAATTATTTTTAGTCCTAGGCCTAGGTCTCAGAATCTGTAAATCTGGTCATCATTTGTTCTACTCATATTTTTAACATGTCAATTCTTTGTCCTTCTTCAAAAGTCATGTCTTTTTAAAATGGGTAATTAAACAGGTCCTCCATTATACCTTTTCTTCTTAAAATGGACATTGCATCGTTCCACAAAGTTTTTGTAACACTTTTGAAAAGAGCTTTTTCTGGGAGTGGGGAGAAGGGAGCAGCTATGATGCATGTTTGATAGCACGCTGCCCCAGAATCCTTGGGCAGTCATAACAGATGCTGTGTAACTTAAAAAAAAACCAAACCAAAACAACATATCAAAACAAAACAAAATCAGAAGATTTTTCACCAGTAATTCTGCTAACAGTAATGATAAAAAAAAGTAGCTTGGAATTTTTCTAATCGGTGCAGTTCACCTCAAAGAACTTCAAATCAGAGATGTTAATGTCATTCTACTGCATGCTATTTTGATGGATTACATTACTGTAATCAAGACTGAAGTGTACTTAAGCGGCATTAAGTACTTGTTTACTGTACTGTTAGCCCAGCATCCGATTAAAATGGTAAAATCACTGCAAAGTACTTTATTTCAATCTGGAGTAATAATTATTTCAGGAAACAAGGTTTACCTGCAGGCAACTTGGAAAGCAACTAAAATGCCTAAGATAATGATTAGATCCGGGAAAGACGCATGGCCAATATATATATATCTCCAAAACAGAGCTACCTAGAGAGATGGTGATGTGTTTCAAAGCCTATGAAATCCTGCAGAAGCAATCTTTTATTTTTGAATATGCACAGTGTTTATACTGCAAACTCCAACCTCCTGACTTGCATGGCTATTCCCTCCACCAAAGCTTTCAATCAAAAAAATTCTACAGGCAGAATAATTCATGTTGAAAAAATTATTAGTGTGTAGACCTGCTACTTCTCACAATAGAACATTTTATCACTAGGCTTAAATTGTTTTACAAGTTTTAAGAAATACAGGTTTTGTGTCTTGGAAACTTTGTCAGTGCATCTGATTGATAAGAATGTTCCTCTTCCTGTCAAGCTTGATTTCCTCCTCCCCCTTCCATTACATCATTTTTCATTATATGCCTGATTTTCCTGCTTTTTTGTTGATGATATTCCTAGAAAAGTTGTGCCTTCTGTGTGCGACTGAACAATACTTTAAGTATCCCCTTCTTTAGGGGAAGACAGCTGGAAGTAAATGATCAGGCCTATCCCCCTAACTCTTAATTTTCCCTGCAATGTTTTCTGAAAACAATGACCCAGAATTAAATTATTTAGACTATCACTATAGCCACATTTACAAATACTGTCTACTCTATGTTATCTTGTAATACATTTTCTCTTTTCATCTTATACATAAATATGTATACATTCCTGCAATTAAAACCCTGTTGACAAAGCTAATTTCCTAGTACTACGTCATTAACATTCTGCATCTTTTTTTCCAGGTCTATCTACTCGGTAGAGTTCTACTAGATTTTTTTAATACATTTAGCTTAGTTTGAATTTAGAAAGCTGTCCCACAGTTTGAAGCAGTCACACTTGTTCATAGAATCACAGAATTTTTGGGTTGAAAGGGACCTTTAAAGGCCATCTAGTCCAACCGCGCTGCAATGAGCAGGGACATCTTCAACTAGATCAGGCTGCTCACAGCCCTGTCCAACCTGACCTGGAATGTTTCCAGGGACGGGGCCTCTCCCATCTCTGTGGACAAGCTGCTCCAGTGCTTCAGCACCCTTATTGTCAAAAATTTCTTCCTTCTGTTTAGTCTCAATCTACCCTCTTTTAGTTTAAAACCATTACCCATTGCCATATTGCAGCAGTTCCTGCTAAAAGGTCTGTCCTCATCTTTCTTCTAAGCCCCCTTTAAGGACTGGAAGGATGCAGTAAGGTGTTCCTGGAGCCATCTCTTCCCCAGGCTGAACAGTGCCAAGTTTTTGAGCCTTTCTTAAGACAGGTGTTCCATCCCTTGGATCATTTTTGTGGCCCTCTTCTGGACCCGCCCCAAGAGGTCCATGCCTTTCCCGTGCTGAGGGCTCCAGAGCTGGATGCCGCACTGCAGGTGGGGTCTCAGCAGAGCAGAGGGGCAGAATCAGCTCCCTCGACCTGCTGGCCACGCTGCTTTGGATGCAGCCCAGGATAGGGTTGGTCGCGTGTGCTGGGAGCGCACATAGCCACCTCATGTCCAGCCTTTCATCCACCAATCACCCCAAATCCTTCTCGGCAGGGCTGCTCTCAATGCCTGTATTGATAGTGGGGGTTTCCCCAGCCCAGGTGCAGGACCCTGCCCTTGGCCTTGTTGAACCTCATGATTTTCACATGAGGTGTTGCCACTAACCTCTGGGTGTGAACATCCAATTGTGATGAAAAGGACATTGCTAGTACAGCAGCTTCAATTTTAGTGAAACCAATTGCCAAAATAGCTGTTGCTAATTATGAATGACAGTGTCCAACCATTTGTTAATTTTGATTTCCTTGGTTTTGCCACATGGCTTTCACCAACATACACACCATCAGCATTGGTGTACTGCCAATGACTAACAGACTCCATTAACTACGAATCAACAATAACTCAGTTTCTTGGGTCAAACAGTAAAACAAAATAACCCGTAAGGTCAGTATGAACAACATTTTTTTAATAATTTTAAGCATTCTTTAAATCCAATCCACTTTCTTAAAAGCCCTTTCCAAGATACATGGAGTTCCACCAAAATGGTTGACAGCAGAGAAATGAGATACTGTCAACTCCTAAATTGGTTTCAGCACCCAATTCACTGACAAAAGGTCCGGAACTAACCAGGAAATGTGTTCAATGAAGTGCTTGAGAAAGAAGCCAAAGAAATCCTTGCAGAAGATAGAGCTGTTTCCTAATAAAAGCTCAAAAACAAAGCAGAGTTTATGTAAACAAAGAAAACCACTCCAAAAGCTCCAAATCAACAGCATCAGAAAGCAAATCTTTTTGGAAAGGCTTTACTTTTATCTGTATGCATATTGTTCACAAGGGGCCCAAGCCTTAGGCAGGTCGTATCTGCATCAGGAGTAAATAAGGACCTTCCTGACTGTTCAAGTCCTATTTCTGCTCTTCATACTAGACTCACAAGTAAAAAACCTAGCAAACTGGTTTTTCTTTCCCCATTCTGTGTTTACACAGAACAGGGTAAAGATTCTCCTAAAAGAATCCCTCAAAGACCTTTGCCACTCAACTCAGAAGCCAGTTTTAGTTCTTTTTATTTAATCATCATAATATGCTTGCTCCTTCCCTCCCATTCCCCAACTACAGTCTTGTAGTCCTTATAATTTTCAGCCTTCCTTCCTCTTCCTCCTCTTTTCCATACTCACCCCAAGAGAGACATTTTTATACAGTTTGTGCTACATGGGCTTGGCAATGCCTTCACTGCTGCACATCAGGTCCTTTCCTTTCATCTATTTTTTCAGACAGGAAGTCCGTAAGAGAGAGACTTGAGCTTTAATAATAATAGTGCTCCAGTTCTAGAGTGAATTTTGGGCAGCACTTCTGCACAGTGATTGTATTCAATAGCACTTAGAAGTATTAGTAGTATTCTAGCCTTGCATAATAAGGGGAACTTCTAGTGATGAACAACTTGTTAAGGAATAGCATTACTGTTCTGTATATAAAGATTTTACTAACCTTAGTGTCTTTACCAAAAACCTTGGAATGGAAGCAAATCCAGTTTTCAGAAAGGAATAACTTTCCTTGGTACAGAATTTCTTTTTGCAGAGCACAGGTAAAGCCTGAAACAAATAGATACTCTATAATCTTTAAGGTAACCACAACCCAAGCCAACTGTTATTAGTTTGGCTTTTGCTTTGCTCTTTTTTCAAAGCCATAATATGTTTATGCTTACACCTTTTGATAAACATTGCCAAACCTTGAAATATTCAGTAAGTTTAACTAATGCTGACAAGCTCAGAAAAATTCACAGGCCTAAGTTTAGACTCAAAATATCTGAAGGTTAAAGACTGAAATGCATAATAACATGCAACTGGCTCCCAGAGGCCAAGAATCCTTGCTGTGAGAGTACCACCTAGCTTCCTATGAACTTTCTGAATATCTTTCAGGTAATTCTATTATGTAAAGGTAAAGAGCTCAATGAAAGGTTTTTGCTTTAGACTTTTAGCTCCATGGCAGTTGTCTGGACCGGATGACCAACAAAGGTAAAACACATGTAAAGTTAATACTGCTTTTACTTCACAGCCATTGAGCAAACCATTTCTCACTCATGAACCATCTTCCTCTTATTCCTTTCAAGAAACATTTGTTATACATATCTACATAGAATTCATTTGTTGTAACTACAACAGAATCCTTAAGCATTTTAAGTCCTTCTCCTACCATTGTTTTTAAATCTTAAACCATCATCAACAGAAAACACTCAAGCTAGTCACTTGACTTAGTTGACTGTCTCAATTAAGCAGTGCCTTTAGTAAGGAAGCTTCAGTACCAGAAAATGTTGCACTTGGTTGATCTGCTAAGATGTGCAAAGCAGGCTACAATTCCTAAAGATGCCCAATATCTGAAGATTTAAGTTTTGCAAGTTTAAAACAAAAAAGCCCACTGCATGCAGATGAAGGCCTTGTAGCTCTAGGCAGCTGGAGTTCAAGGTTTTTAGAATTTAGGTAGTCCCTCTTGTGTATCACCACAGTTGACAGGTAACATTATCTTAGATCCACAGCCAGCAATGACAAGGGGGTTAATACTCACTTTGTTTCAGTGGCTCATCCATGGGAACATCTAGAAACAGCTTATGAAAGTGTGCATTTGCCTTCAGCTAAAAAACAAAAAGCCCCACACCCAGAGACACATACCTTATTAGATAGTCTTACAATCGAGTGACCCATTCCACTTCCTGTCCTCCCGATACCTTCTCATTTTTCACACTTGTTTTAGCAAAAATGAGGATTTATTGTATGTGGTTATTAAGTCTGTATCCTGCTTTACCCAGACTCTAATGTACTGATGAAAAGGAACCCATCTCCTTATACATCCATGAACTATAATACTGCTCAACAAGGGGACTCTCATGGTAGTTAGGTATTTACTCTTACTATATATAAACAAACAAATCCATCTTCTGCCCTACCTGATTTGAGGCACGTTTTTTCCTTTCAATCTTGGAGTCACTCTTGATATCCATTGTCAAGAGTGGACTATCTGTGCTGCTCTTTGTCCTGAAGATTAAAAAAAGGCATCTCATATAAGCTTGGCCTCAGTTCATTAGTTTTGGCAAGTTATCAACAGGATGTGCTTTTCCATGAAACATATTAATCCTTTAATTATCTGATTCATCAACGATTATGCAGCAATAAAGAGGAGTATATCTTATTCTTAAACCATGCCAGCCCTCACTGAAGGTATTCTTTTAATTTAGAAAGAATATTCTAGATTACTAGTTGCAAGGAAGTAAAAAATGTTTAAGACATTTTTACAACTTAATGAATTATCACAGTGCTTAGCTCCATGTTCGTTTGTTTCTTGGCAACATGTGAAATACTAATACTAAGCATGTTACTTACTAATGCAAGATAAAGGAAGATAAAACTTAATAGCTGAGAGTGCAAGGTAGTGTACTGAAAGTCACAAACTTGTACTACAAAATGTGTGCTCATTTGGAAAGTGCAACAGAGAAGAAACATAGATGCATGAGCCAGAGGATAGCTATGAACTGTGTAGTATAGTGAATAAAATCACTATGATAGACAGCAATCCTAGAGGAAATGAAAGAAAACTGTGAATGCCAGTTGTATGGGAAGTTGTACCTGCACAGCTGTAGCCATTCGTATTGGAAAAAGAAAACCAGCCAAAAACCCAGCAACTCTAGAGTAGAACAAGTACAGAGAAAAGTCTCTGCAGATGGCTGGGAAAATAAGTTTTGTTTGTTTTATAAAGGAGAAATTAATGGCATGAACTGTTCAGAAAAAAGAAGAGGTGGGATAACAGTGTTTCATAAATCAGGAAGAGAACATTATCCCTGAATGCTATTTAGCACAGGACAAAAGCCTATCAACAGGATATAAAAATAAGGTAGCTCTTTTTTAGAGGCCTTCAGATGCAGACTGAAGAGCAGAAGGAAAAAAAAAAACACAGGACTCCTATACTGAATGACCTGAACAATATGTCGTGCTAAAGATTCAATGGGGAAAGAAAGGTGCTACAAAAGTTTCAACTACTGCACCTTATCCTGCACAAGAATTTTCTACTTTCCTAAACTTGAGAGGTTCAGGATTTCCAGTAAAAACTGTAAGGATGAGAGGAAGAGAACCTCCAAGTGTAATGCAGGTAGAGCTACATCAGGAAAGAGATATCCTAAATCAGCAGGACTGATTTAGATAGCAGGGGAACAGGCTGCATATCTCAAGGTGGTTCCTCACAGAAGAAAATTCTAAAATACCTGTATACATGTATTTGTGTGCCTATCTAAAGTACCAGTCAAATTGAAATAAACAGTGAGCCTTACCAAAAATTTATGCCAATCCCTCATCAGCACACAGTCAATTACATTGTATGGGAGAGGTAAGACTGTAAGGAGAGTTTGGGGAAAAAAAAAAGTAATCACATATTTCTTCAAATACCTCCTCCTCAAAGGTGCTTCAGGAAATAAAGTGATGTTTTTTAAGTATCTGCATTGTGACCAAAACCACAGTGTCAGGTTGACTGTTGACTTTTGCATTGGCGGCCCGGTTGACAAAGTAAAAAGGATGCAAAATTTGTATTCAAGCTCTCCAAGTGGGATTTTAGTATTACTTTGTTTTAGAAGAGTTTCAAATGCATTTCAGTTCTCCAACAAAGGAAGAATGAATGTTTTTGCAGAGACATTACAATAATCTGATGCAATATACATTACAATATCTGATGTCATAGTTTTACCATGGACAATCTATATTCCAGCATGAAAGTGTTCTGGGAACAGCTCCTGACTCAAGCTGCAGCTCAGTTTCACTGCCTGTCAAATTGACTCTGAAAGGGGTGTAACTAGCAGTGGCACCGAAAACTGCAATGTCTTTTTTTCATAGAACAGGGAAGCTAAGCAAGCCCAAAGTCTAAATTCCCACTATTCTGACTGCTTGTGGTGGGTAACAGAGCAACGCCTGGAAGGTGGCTCTGATTCTTGTTTACTTGCATAGAGTGCAAACTAACCCACAACTAGGATGTCTGACAGATCTTGCTTCTCAGCGTAGCTTCTTCCATAGGTTGCAATCATTCTTATTACTCGACTAAAAGACAGCTGACAGCATTTCTGACATTACCTAGCGACATCAACTTTTTTCCGGTCATCAAAATATTCCATGTCACTGGTAGGGGTCTGCAGCAACACAGTTGGTGATTTTCCTGCCTTTCTTTTTTCATCTGTTCCATTTTCTCCATCTGAACTGCAGAGGGAAAAATAAATAAATAATAATAGAAGAGAGACAGAACTGTATATTGCAGGATTCATACTGATATCAAATGCCACTACAACATGTTGATAAGCACATATTCAAGAACAAAATTATCACGTAACTTTTATATTAAGGTCCTAGAAAGTCCTCATCTACTAACTCGGCAGTACCATGCATCTGAACAGTATTCTGAGCTGCAATACTGGAATTTCAGCAATGAAGAAAGGAAAATTGAAATACTGCCATGGATATTTCAACGCTCATAAAATTTGTAGCTCTAGCTTCCATTCCAAAGAGACTGTCTCGTTTAGGAAAAATGCATTCCATGTTCTGCACACAGATCTGATGACTAATGGAAATTAATTTCATTGGCAAGTTGGGAGAAAAACATCCTGCATGACAGAACTTAGCACAGTACTTGTGGTTCAATGTTGCAAGAGGAAGCTGGGTCCTATTTTACCTCTCACTTACGTCTTCTGTGAGAGCCCACCTGCACGATTTACACAATAAAGGGCCCTCTCAAAGTATCTAGTATTATTTTACAAAAGCAGCACTGCCACCACAGTGCATTCCCTTTTCACAGCACATGCCACTGCCTCAGAAATTTATGTCAAGGAACTAGAGTCTGAGGGCTAAGAGATGTGCAGCAGAGCCTTTTCCTGGCTTCCCTTTTCATCATTTTCTAATAAAATGTTAACTCAGAAAATTTAGAGGAAAAAAATTTGTCATACATAGCAGGGTCTGAACACTGACAATACTTCAAAATAAGACATGACAAATATACACACACACACCTTCCTTTGTAAAACTGAAACCTCAGAAAAACTACAGAATGCTCTTAGTATTAAAGAAGAAAGCCAAACTATGTTGCCTGTTAATTTAATGCCTGGCCTGAATGATCCCATTTACAGAAGCTTTCCAGTATAATGTTTAATTTCTGCAACTTTATGGCAACAATACAGCCACTGCCATCATGTGACAGTGTCTTTACAATAAACAGTTTCTTTTCTTACTAAGACAAAAGTTTTGTTGACAAGAGGCTCCCAGACTAATTTAATCTCTCTTCTTTTAGGAAGGGCATAAAAAGATCCACTGCTTTGATTACACTTTGGTGAATAGGATCAGAAGATAGACCTTACAACATCTTAACTGAGATCTAATGAGGTGGCATCCTACCTTGCAGCTAAACTTCGAGCTTATGTCACAGGACAAAAGTCAAGGAATTTTGCCTTTCTGGTGCTGGGACTTGTTCTCAGTGGGTCTTACATTTACATACAGCAACTATTCCCCTCTCTAATCCTTCCTCAATCCTTACCGCTCCCAACCACAGGGGCACTGAATTGACACTTCCTAAGTCACACAGTGTATGCTTGAAAAGGTCACAGCACTAATAAAGTAAATAAGGAAAAACCCAACTGTTTCCCCATGGCTTGACTCCTAGATCAGCCCTGTCTGATCACAAGGCACCAGCTTTTATTTTCAGCCAACATAAACTAGAATTAAATGGGCAATCCAAGAGATTCAAGTGGAACCCAATCTTTTGCCTGAAAAACCCAAATAAGAGGTTTTATGCTGTTTGAGATTTTAAGCAGAGAGAACTGCCAATGCAAGGTGCTCCCTGTGAGCACAGGGGAGCGTGTATTCCAAAAGTCTGCAAACCCTGCAAATGTCTTAGTCACATTCTTGCCATCTGCAATTTTTCTGTTCCCCAAACTCTTGGGCTTCAAGGGAGGACAGAGGATACCAGACATGAGTGGGATGAGGAACAGGGTGGGGCAAAATTGTCAGGTTCAATCACACCTGCATTTCAAAAGAGCAGCACAGCACGGAAACTCCCAAGTGAATAAGACTACATGACACAGCAGTATTTTTAAAATGTAGTTGCTTAAGCCTGGAGCCTGACTGGTGTCCATCATTGCCTTGGGCAGCCTGCTATTCTTACACAGCAATGCTATCAACTGATCAAAGCAGCCTTTACCATACCCATATCAGTACTACAAACTGGTTTCAGAAATACCTATAACACAGGTTTTAGTGTTCACTTGCATCTGTCAGCATGGTTAGATGTTTTGTTGCCCTTAAATGCTTTATTTACTTAACACTCATATTCCCTTTTCCCTCACCCATAAATTAATCTCTACTTTGCAGTTAAACCTATAAGCTTGTTCTATCCCACCTGTCTTCCCTATTAACCACTGTTATTCCTGAACCCTACTGTCTGAGCTCATTCCCTGTAGCTGCTTTCAGATAGCAGAGAGCTAGGGCATCTCGACACGATAATCCTGCTGACTGTTGCGTGTGGAAATGCTGTGGTATCTCACGCCAGTCCGGTCACTTCACCAGGATCATCTTCTGCAGCTGGGAACAAGGAGAATGTACCCAAATATAGCAAGTTTCCCCCAAAATATCTCAGGCATGATTAGTGCCAAACAAGCAGACCTTTTGAAGTTCAGAAAACTTTCTGCAGTTACACTCACACGTGTAACACGTCACTGACAGTAGCAATTGGGTGTATTCCTACTAGCTGATACGGTTTTGCTATGTCTATGCTTCACCCTACCTCCCATATGCCCCCTTCATGTAATGAAAAACTAAATAAGGATTTGTCCTTACACTTCTGATAACTAAAGCCCCACACAGCAGCTAAGTTCCTAGTAGGAAGGAAGTTATCAGAAGAATCTTCTGGAGAAGGAAAGATCACAGGTATGACCTAAAACCAGTACAATGTCATTCATGAAGTCACAAGCAAATTAAAGCACTCCTTACATTTTCATGTCAGGATTCATAAATACTTTATAAAAAGAGCACAAACATCAGCAATCCATGATAAAAAATTGGATCAAGTGCACTTAAGAAACAAAGTGACGCTCATTACAACTGTTAGCAATAGTTGCTATTATATATAATAGTGAACTGCATTTGCAAATATCAGGGCAGTGCATGTAAACTTCGCAACACCAGGACTTTGTTGAGATGAAAATAATAATTTTTCAAATTGAACATATATTGTGTATTTGGTACTACTACCAAGCCTATTTAAAATAAAAGCGAAGAGAAAAAAATTGTTTCTAGTTTCCAAATAAAGAACAGTTGTCATAGGGAGTATTTTCAAAGCCAAGGCTTGTGCTTACAATGGGATCATATCTTGTATTTAAGCAAGTTAAAATAAACATTAGTTGCAAGCACTCAAACTTTTTGCAGGAAAAGGTGCTTTTCCTTTTTTAAATATACACCAATATGAAAATGAGTAATTTAAGATTAAATCACAGAAAAGGGAAAGTGCTACGAAATACATAACCAAGGCAGTGGACTAAGTTTCATTCTAATGAAGTGTTCAGAAGTACATTATTTCTCAATGTGTTTTAGATGTCAGAGGATTTGAAATCTTCTGATTTGAATGGTTTCTGTGAAACAAAAACTTTCTGACAGTCAGGTGTGTCAAGTTCCTGGTACTGCAGAAAGTTTTTTGAACTTCAAATGGTCTTCTTGTTTGGCACTAATCTCCAGGATGTGAAAAATTCAGACGTCCTGTGAAAACTATGCTGTGTCACATTAATGTGGATTTTTCAAGAGGAAAAAAATTAAAGACAGTAATCTAAAATACAAACTTTTCCCTGTTCCCTTCAAAAGTAGTTTGAATAAGAAGCACTGAACAGAAATAATGAGAGAGAGAGAGACATGTTAATAGACCACAGTTTGAAAGTGAGCTTTAAAGAACAACCATTGTCTTTGACAGCCCCAGTATAGTCTTACCAGACATGAAGACTTCTTAGGCATATGTAAGAGATATCAAGAATTCCAGAACTATGCAGTGGTTACTGTCTAATTCCCCACAACCACACAAACAGCTTTATACAAAGCTTCCTCAGATTTGCCCCAAAGGATACCCATACTACTTGGTCTGCATGACAGCAGGTCTAAAAAGCTCAGAAGCCACAGTAAGTTGCAACAAACCAGTCCCCCCAGTCCACAAACTCCAAATCAGTTATGTAGGATGAAAAAGGCATCTCAAGTAACCAAAGATGTTAGCTATAACTTCAGTTACTAAAACTGCAAAAACTGCAGCCAAATCTATGTTTCCCTGGGATTTAATATGAATCAGCATTGCTGCAACATTCCCTCTGCCGATGGAGCATACATACTGGATCATCAAGTTACCTTTAGAAGCCCTGGTGTCCTGCTTCGTCCCTTTTATACAAAAAAGGATTAATTCTGCAACAGCAGTTATACTGTTGTATTATTGCAAATGATCAACCAAGAGAGTGCAGAGTAATTTCTCCCCTATTGCCCACAGCCATGCTTGGTACAATGTATGTGGAAATATCCATGACAAATACAATGACATTCTGTATCTTCAGGTTCTGCTGGGTAGCTATTGGATTTATGGGGTAGCTGTTAGCAAACAGAAAGGATCTGACAAAGGAATCAAAGTAGTGTGACTGGCCCAAATACCAAGAGATAGTGCTATTTAAGCTATTCTTACTCCCAGGCATGCCTCTATTTGGATAAAGGAATTGGTTACTCTTTCAGAAACTAAAAGGCAAAGGGAGCAGCTCAAAACCTTTCAGGATCCCAAATCAAGATGACAGACTTTGGCAGGCTTAAAAGCAGAGGAGATGGAGCAGGATGAAGAGATCTATCTAGGGAGCATCTAGGAGACATACTGGCAACATGCTTCAAGCAGATATGACTGCAAAGGGGGTAAGATGAAATGTGCTGATGCTTGAAAGGACATTGTGCTAAGCATGCCGCAAGCCAGAGGCCTCCTCCTCAGCACAGACTTTCCTTGACCTATCACGCCCTGAAGGAGCAATCATCTCAACCTTCCTTTTGCTAGGCCTAACGCCTTAAGTCTTCTTTCAGAAGGTATGTCCCATCATTCCATTAAACATCTTTTCTATGCCACACCAGTCTGAACAAACCTTTTTTGGATATGTAATCAGAATCTGGAGTGCTTTATCTGATGATCTTGCTTTCATACCTTACACAGTTGAATTATTTCACCCCTGGACTGAAGAAAATACCTTTTCCATTGTAAACTCTCCTGCTGTCCTATTCATAGCAGATTAGAGTGGTGTCTGTATTGGATAATGTAACAGAAGTGCTCAAGTTGAGGATTTAGATCTTCTCTGTTTCTACAAAGGTTGGCCACTCAAAAGCAAAATGCCTCCAGCAGCTCTACAGCCGTGCTTGAGTGTGACGTGGCATATGACCACGTCACCATGGTGACCATTCTCTGTTTATGGGAGAAAATACATGTCCTAAAAAAACATAGCTCAGAAGAGTGTTATGATTTAATCTACTCCTAAGACCAAGTATCACTTTTTTTGTGGAAAGCCAAACATTGACTATCATTGAAACTCCAAAACTATCAAAACAGGCTAAAAATGAGCTACAGCTACCCTAATCACAAAGGAGCACAGAGCTGCTTAACAGCTGCTATAGTAGATGTTAAGGATAGCCATAATGTATGCATTTCATTATTGTATAATTTCATCTATTTAGTACACAGCCTACACTTAAGGCTGAAAAATGAAAGAAGTAAAGCAGCTGATTCTGAAGTACAGTACTTCTTGTGTATTTTGTATGACAGATATACAGCCAGCAGATATATTTACACCAAATGCAGAGAGCAGCAAAGCATTAATGAAGGAGCAGTGATGTGAAACCCTGCATGAGGGAAAGGGTCAGCTTGTTAAGATGAATAGGTATGAACCAGACTGAGATTTGACTACCTCAGGAGCAGGCTAATTCTCTTCTTATGAGATCACAGTCAAACACAGTATAATGGAGGCAAAGTTATACAGCTGCACATTAATTGAATGTCATATACATATGGATGGGAACATATGCATAACATCACATGTTTCTCTATGCATTTCTAGGATTAAACAGGTCTGCAGGCACAGGTGGAATCTCGACATCAGCTAGCACCGAAAGAGGAACCAAACCAATTATTAAAGACCTTTAAAAATTGTGAATCTTATTTTACATATCAAGGTAATTAATTTTAGAAGTATTTACTGTGTTCTATTTCACAGCTATCTCTTGAAACACAATTACTCACCTGTGAGTAGTTTCATACATCTGTGTTGCCTTATCTTTATTAAAAGGATGAATGAAATTTTTTGAGTTAATACTGAACAGAAACTGCTCCAACACTGTTAAGGACTGAGAAAGTCAGTCTTTTTTCTCAACTGAATAGACATTTCACATAATAACCAGATCAAGTTTCACACTACCTTACCACTTGGACATCAGCAAGATCACTGTGACACCACAGACGTCATTAGCAGGTATGTAAATTCTCTGCTCCAGATACCATCTATTATTAACTGTCTGTATTCCCTCTCTAATCAAAACCAGACTGATATCAAGTTCCACAGGAAAAAAAAACCCCACAGAAGAATTCCCCGTGCTCTGAAACATGAGACACTATAACAAGCTATTTTATTAAGTTAACACTAGAAGAGGAACATAAGCCATTTAGCTCTCTTGTCTTTTCAAGAGTTTCCGTTTCAGATATCCACTTCAAAAAGCAAAAGCCCTCTCATACGTATTTTCATGCAACTCCACAAGATTCCCATGATGCAGTTTTCATGGGAGTCTCAACATAGGCACGGCCAAATCCAGCACACAACACAAATCTTTGACAGACACATTTCTGAAAAAAGTGTGAAGCAAGAGACCTTAGGAAAGATCCATTCACATCTACTTTGGACTGGAGCATATGTTCTTTTCATTCTCCAACTCACTGGCAGCATTTAGGAGGAAAGGTTTTCCAATCTCTTTGTTCTAGCCTACCTTATCTTCTAACCCACAACAAGACACAAACAGGATCACACTCGTACTGAAGAGGAAGTGTGCAGCCTTATATCAGGTCACATTTTTATCTTTAGCTTCCAGAGGAAAGCTTCCCCTTTCCAGAGGAAAAGGGGAAAAGAAGAATTCCTGATATACGACTTGTTGCAGTAAAGAGGGCAAAGGCACTTAAGTGTCAGGTCTACCAGTTGTTCTACACAATTCAATAAAAAATAAATACTGCATCTATACACAATCCATGTGTTCAGTTTGACCTCATAGCCATCTATCAATTAGACTTACTCCATAACTCAGGCAGAAACAACACAACTCTCTGGAACCACACAACCATCTTCACAAATGAGGCCTGATCACCAGAGCATAGCCATAAAGGTTTGGCCTCATTACCTGAAGGTACATCGCAGTTTTTTGGAGGATGAACTCCAGAGCAACATGCATCCACATGATACAAGATTCGTCTGCCAGTTTTCCAGCATTAATTGTGTTTTTGAAAAAAGTAAGTAGTTACATCAGACTGAATTAGGAGTAAAGAAAAAAAAAAAAAGCAGACACCAGGAATTATTTAACAACTGCTATTAAGAATGCAGAACAGTTAGAAACGATAGCAGAGGTTTGAGAGCAAACTTACCAACACCTTTGCTTTTCTTAAGCAGCAGAGGAAGGAATAAAGTTAAAAAATGAAG
Source organism: Phaethon lepturus (assembly GCF_000687285.1). Classification (NCBI taxonomy): domain Eukaryota; kingdom Metazoa; phylum Chordata; class Aves; order Phaethontiformes; family Phaethontidae; genus Phaethon; species Phaethon lepturus. The sequence goes on along the minus strand of NW_010524298.1, from coordinate 7,971 downwards.
CTGCCACGCATCACTTGATCAGAAGCTTCTGTTTTATGGTACTTCTAGAAATAACAACTCAACATGCTGCACACAAAGTGTTTTAATTAATGTACATGGGAAAAAATAATTTTAGTTCTTCAGACAGGTTATACACAAAAAGAAGGATGGCTGGGTTTGATCATACAGCAGTTTCTTTGAGAACTAGCATTGACAACCAATAATCCGCAACCATTAATGAGATTTCTCTTGTTCAAAAGGCCACACTAATTGAATAGAGAAAATTTAAAGTAGGTATTTCAAGGGATGCCCAAGTACAATGGTTTTTGTAGGTTCCCCAGCAAGAAGTGCACAACAAGGCCTAATGCAAAACACTGAGATGAAAATGAACATCTAATTGTGTTGATCTACCCTATTTCATCACACCTTCCATCAAGGATGGAAGCAGATCAAAGTGAAATCATTTTGAGTCTCACTGCTCACCAGGAGCCTGGCAATGCTGAATTTCCCATAATTATCTTTGCAACCTACGATTTTTATTACAGAACCACCATTTTGTTCATGGAAAAGACCAGAATAATGTAGATAATCCAATACAAAAGCTATTATTTCACAGTAGGAAATACTAGCTTCCAACAATTGGTCTAAGTGACACTAATTACAACAGTACCTTTGACTGTGACACTGTATATAAGGAACCATTTTCCTTCCAAAGTCTTAGAACAAGATATGTTTACTAGAATCCGATGTGACACATGGTGGGCAGATCTCTGCTAGGGCCAGCTTGATTTTCTATTTTCTGTGTCACCAGGACACTGAGTATGGATGCACTTTAAGCCTCCTTCTTCAATATGAGCCTTTCCACTAGACACACACAGTCCTCCATGGCAACACCCATCCTCTCCTACTTACATGTATTGTAGAATTTCACAGAACCAAATGGGCACATACATCATTTTGTTATTTACGGGACTTTTGTACCATCACATTGCTTCTTGTCCAGAAAAAGGCTGAAGAAACCTAGATGGCTCTTCTTGAACTAGTGTAGCATAAATGGTACCTACAAAATTACCATCAAGAGTCTTTTGTCTAGGTGGACTATCTTTCATCAACAGCCTAGACTAGGGATTCCCAAAGGGCTAAACCACTGAGGCACCTACAGGAATGGATCTTTGTACAGACCTGCCTAGGTATGGTTGTTTTTTGGGGGGAATGTCAGAAACTGCTGTTTCCATAGTAAGGCAACTAGAAGGCTTCCCCCACCTACCCAAAGAAAAGGAAGTTTCAGTCTGCCTCTACATCCTCTACCCTTCTGAGTTTCTCTGCTGCCTATCTGCAATCTGCACAT
>NW_010524298.1:0-6613 GCF_000687285.1 Phaethon lepturus | reverse complement strand
CCACTTTTTCTGGAAGCTTATTAACCTCCCTCACCTCAGTGTGTTATTTTTCAAGGATGGAGGCAGAAGCCAGTCAGTGCCAGATAGAAGTTTAGTTAAAGGAAGTGAATACTTCAGTACAGCACTGAAGCTCAGTTACCAGGGAATTAAGAGCAACTTGTGTTCTCCTTGTACATACCCCTACAGCCCCTGGTTCCCCCTTTTATTCAGGTGTTCCACCTCCCAGTACGTAATTCCATTACTGTAACCATCATCCCAGCAAGAGACAGCACATTATGATGTTTTACAAACAGGAGACAATGGCCCTATACAGTGGGCTGGCAAGAAACAGTTGCCCATGTCCTCCTGGAATCTCCCACTGACCCTTGCGTTACTTGGAAAGAAAAATGGATATTTGAAATATTTGTTTACAGGTTTCTGAAAAAAACCCCCAAGCTCCCCCCCCCCAACTTTCTGTAATTTTGGGTAGCTCAGAGATCTTCTAGATAAAGCAAGAAGTTTCTTTTCAAGGCAAAGTGGAGAAACAGGGAACAAAAACTTGTCATACCGTATTCCTATTATCTGCAGAGAGAGTTGGGGTTGTTCAGCCTGGGGAAGAGAAGGTTCCGGGAAGACCTTACTGCAGCCTTCCAGTTCTTAAAGGGGCTTCTAAGAAAGATGGGGACAGAGTTTTTAGGACGGCCTGTTGCAATACGACAAGGGGTAATGGTTTTAAACTAAAAGAGGGCAGATTTAGAGTACACATAAGGAAGAAATTTTTCCCAATCAGGGTGCTGAAGCACTGGAGCAGCTTGCCCAAAGAGATGGGAGATGCCCCATCCCTGGCAACATTCAAGGTCAGGTTGGACGGGGCTCTGAACAACCTGGTCTACTTGAAGATGTCCCTGCTTACTGCAGGGGAATTGGACTAGATTACCTTTAAAGGTCCCTTCCAACCCAAACTATTCTGTGATTCTAATCTATGATCCTGTGAAATTATTTACTCTGTAATTACAATATTTGAAGAGACTTTTGCTGATCCACCTAGCTGGATCCAGACAGCTACCTATGAATTTTAGTTAAATAAGTACTACAAAAGACGTCTGTAAAGATTGCTAGACCGAATGTAAGGTCCCTCTGGTATAACAGTAACACAAGTCTAAAAAGGTTAAGTGGAAAGCATATATATGTATATGGACTTGGCAACAGCTATGTACAGAGCATGAAGATCATTAGTCCCAGCAGTGGTATCATTAGATAAACACATAATTTCTAACCACATGACTGCAACATTTATGGAGATGGTGGTAAGAAGCAATCATCTGATACTATGTTTATGCATCACCTAGTCAAATACCAGCAGCAAATGCTCCTGCCCAAAGCTTATCTGTAGTATTATGTTGCCTAACAACAACTTTCTCATAGACTGCATATAACCAGGAAAGGCAGCATATTTGGGAGTATTTCAGGTTAGCCAATGAGGCACCTTGGTACAAAGAAAAGGCTGTTTTGATTCATGGCGTGCATTTACACGTGGCATAATTATTTTAAAAAAAAAGCTGCTTTTATAACTTAAGCACATATATACAGTGAACAAAGTAAGAATGACAGGAAAAAAGGAAAAAATAGGAGCAATTGAAAACCATCATAATGAACAAAAAGAGCTCATCCAGATTGGAAAACTCTTCTGTCACACCTCAAACTTAAACGTTTCACTTTGCAAGCCTATCCTTTTCAGATCACGCATTACAACTTTAGCTATAAAAATAGGGAAGAACTACCAGGGAAGAATTAAAAAATGTTATACTTAGTATCTTTTAATGCCTTCATCCACTGGAAGTACAGAACATGAATAATGTAGGCATATACCTATGCTCTTTTCCCTTCACAAAAAAAAACAAACAGTAGGTTTGGCTGCTGGAAATGAGTTAACCTGGATCAAATCTGAAATAAAACTCTGAATCAGTAATAAGTAACCTCCCTTTTTCCTCTGCGTTTTGTATTTCTCTCAAGAGAGGTTAAGAAAAAGGTTAGTGAGTTGTGATTTTGCACAGGTCAGTCAATTAATTCTCTTTTAACTTATCCATTGACAAACAGTTATTAGGAAACATCTGTTAGGGCAGCATAACATGTCAGACAAACAAACCATAAAAATTCCATTCTTTCTTTTCCCAGAAGCACATAATTTTCCTCTAAGCATTTTCCAATGCTTTCAGTAGCATATTTCCCCCTGTAACTGTAATGTATTTTTGCTCAAAAAAAAAAAAAAACTAAACTAAAACTTTCCATACCTTTCAGAGTCTTAAGGCCCACCCTCCTCATTTCCTTAAATTACGGTCAGTAAGTGGACATTACCTGATGTTGTAACTGAAAGGGGACTGAATACATCACTTAATGTTAGTGGTATCTTACCATATAGTAACTCAGCACATTGCCCTAATACAGACAGATTTAATGGTACTAGGCCAAATACTATCTGTGGAAACCAGAAAATGCTATACTGACTTCAACAGAAGCAAGTGTGTGTGAAAGCAGAAGGATGCCGACATGGAATACGAACTGCTCAGTACTACACCTCTGCCATTTGTCTGTAACGTACCACGCTCTGTTTTCAGTGATACAACATCTGTTCCACCAGCTGTTCCTGCAGTGGGGCTGACAGCTTCTGAAGCAGGTCCAGCGCCACCAAAAATGTAACACATCTCTCGCTTTCAAGTCAGAAAAATAAATATCCTCTAAACACAATGCAAGAGTTAACTCCTTTTTGCTCTGCGGCCACATCAGGATGTAATGGTTAGGGATCAGCACTCACAAGGTGTTTTCTGTCCAGGAACTCTTTATTTGCTTGGGAGAAATTCCATGTAATGGCAAACTTTTGGTACATCACTATTGTGGGTGAGCATAATAACAGTGCCCATGTTGCACACAGTGTTACCTCTAGGGTTGTACAATCCCAGAGATGCACTGCAAACTTTGCAAAGATATAACTATTGCTAAACATGCCAGAGAAGCCCATTTTCTAAATCTGTATGAACGTACTTAGCTCTTCCTGTATAAAGCCTCCTAAATCACTCGCAGATAAATGTAATTTTCTAACACCTAATCTTGAAATAATTTAAAAAACCCAACCCAACAACAACAAAAAAAACCACTCCAAAACTTCTACATCTTCAATCCTTCAGAAGCACCTATGCCGCAGGGACACCTGTGGTGGGTTGGCCCTGGATGGATGCCAGAAACGCACCAAAGCCACTCTATCCCTCCCCTCTTCAGCTGGACAGGGGAGAGAAAACATAACAAAAGGCTCGTGCATCGAGATAAGGACAGGGAGAGATCACCCACCGATTACCGTCACAGGCAAAACAAACTTGACTTGGGGAAAATTAATTTATTACCAATGAGATCAGAGCAGAGTAATGAGAAATAAAAATTAAGTTTTAAAACACCTTCCCCCACCCCTCCCTTCTTCCCCGGCTTAACTTTACTCCTGAATTCTCTGCCTCCTCTCTTCCTGCAGCAGGGGACAGGGAATGGGTTTTATGGTCAGTTCATCATACGTTGTCTGTGCTGCTCCTTCTTCCTCAGGGGAGGACTTCTCACACTCCGCTGCTGCTCCAGTGTGGGGTCCCGCCCACGGGAGACAGTCCTCCATGAACTTCTCCAACATAAGTCCTTCCCACAGGCTGCAGTTCTTCATGAATTGCTCCAGCCTGGGTCCCTTCCATGGTGTGCTGTCCTTCAGGAACAGACTGCTCCAGTGTGGGTCCCCCACAGGTCCGGCCAGCAACCCTCCTCCAGCCTGGGCTCCTCTCTCCATGGGGCCACAGGTCCTACCAGGAGCCTGCTACAGTATGGGCTTCTCATGGGGTCACACCCTTCTTCAGGCATCGCCCTGCTCCGGCATGGGGCCCTCCCCGGGTGCGGGTGGAGATCTGCTCCCCTGTGGAGCTCCATGGCTGCAGGGGCACAGCGGCCTCCCCGTGGGCTTCCCCAGGGGCTGCCGGGGACCCTCTGCTCCGGCGCCTGGAGCCCTCCTGCCGCTCTGACCTTGGTGTCTGTAGAGTTGTTCCTCTCACATATTCCCAACTCCTCTCTCTGGCTACAGTTGCTGCTGCTGTTTCTTTTTTCCCCCTTCTTAACTCTTCTCTCAGAGGCACTACCACTGTCGTTTATGGGCTCGGCCTTGGCCAACAGCGGGTCTGTCTTGGAGCCGGCTGGTGTTGGCTCTATCAGATACAGGGGACGCTTCTAGCATCTTTTTACAGAAGCCACCCCTGGAGTCCCCTGCTACCAAAACCTTGCCATGCAAACTCAACACAACATCTTTATGGTAGCAGCAGAAGTGTATTGAGCTATAAAGTCTATCTCTAAACTGAAAAACATTGTAAGCATACCTCCAGGAAGTACAGATTACAGTACACACATAAATCTCTCCCCCCCGAGCTCTGGAAAACACTAGAAGATTCCCCGAGTCCATAACTCTGCTAGACTTTGTTTCAAATAGAGGTCAGCATGAGCTCTGTTGGTTGCATACTGTTCCCTGGAAGTGTATAAAGGGAATGCAAGTTCACCACAACCACACACACTTACTTACAAACTTTTCTAAAAACAAATCTTCAGCAATCCAACTTGTAGCAAGATCACGTCTAACTGAATCAAAACCAAGATTCTGTTCTTGCTCTTCAGCTGCACAACTCCCCCTATAGCTTCAAGTTAGCCAAACCAAAGTTACTTGTTTTTGAGGTTAACTCAGAGTCAAATGAATGCAGGTGTTTCTCAGAAAGATCCAGCTACCAGTTAAATGGGATTGGCAAATAAATTACAACCTTGTTTCCAGCCAGCAAACGCTTAACAAGTTTTCTAGTTTAAGACAAAGAATTCCAAGTTTTTTGCCTACCCCAGTCCTTCCACCCTCCTGCTGCCCTGGCTAGTATTGCTGAACAACTTCAGCTTGCAGCAAAAGAGACTGCCTAGCTTTCCCCTGCATGACACTCACCTTTTACTGAACAGCAAAAATTGACAGCTAAAAAAAGGAGAGTCATAGCGAGTGAGACTTCTCCATTTATCACACTAAGACTGACCTCACTTCTACAACTCTACATGATTCAGCACTGAAAGATTAAACACATCAGGACAAAACAGGGGGTCACTTAGTCGGCACATGTGCAACGTCTCTGACATCAAGCGTTCTATACACTTTCTTGGACTCCCAGTCCCATTCTCAAGAGAAAAATCAGATACAGATCTTGCATACCTGAAGAACTTCGTTAAACTCATTGGCATAATTCTGCATTGGGGATCAGGACTCAAGGCTTTAAGTCGGAAGGCTCTAGAGAAGGTTGGGGAATTACGGCTCATTTGCAATGTGAAGTCACTGATGTGACTACACCATACAGGATAAAGGACACTTAGAAGGCACTTTGATTCCCAGTGCTCTCTAACAAGCAAGTTATTTCTGGCAACAGATTTGACTGCAATATATACTTTGGGAATACACCTGCTTAGAGACCAGAGATACAACAGTTGGAAAAAAAAAACCCACAACAAAAAACCCCACAGACCTTCTCTGAGTTTCTTGCCAAAGAGCGAGCTAGTTGCCGATAACTTGTTCTCCTTTCTCCTGGAGGCTGTTTAAGATAAGGTCTTTGTGAAAAGTTCTTTGGGGAGGGGAATTATCCCAGATCAGGAAAACATAACTTTTTTTTTTTCTTTCGAGGAGAAAGCCCCAGATTTTTTAGTTCTTCTTTCACAGATGCTTTACTTCCCAAGCATCCTTGGGACTGCCAAGTCCCACATGAATTGAGAGCCCGGTATGGAACCGGACAGCTGCTTGATTCCAGAAAGATTTTCACATGATGACCATTACCATAGCATACAAGCACCTAAGCAACTTGAGACCTCCACAGGAAGCCAAAGACCAATGCAGCCTTTAATCCCTGATGTCCCCTGCCACCATTAGTGGCTGGGAAGGTCAGTGGCTTCGGGGGAGTGCAGGGAGTCCTCCTGCCCATGGAAGGGGAAAGTCTCCAACTTTCCTACCTTCCATCAGTTAGGCTAAGCAGCCTTTACCAGCCAGCAAGGCCTCCTCTTCCTCCCACAGGACATTAAGTGTTTTTATCCTCTTCATCTGCTCCATTTTTACAGCACCTCTCAGGTTAAAATCAGAGGGAGGCCAGGTGTGAGTGCGGCCGCGCTGGGTGAGGAGTGTGGTGGGGAACCATGCCAAGGCAGGCAAGCGCTCACTGCCTTGCCAGAGGGGCCCATCCCATCTCTGTCTGGGACTGAAGACTGACTGAACTCCCATTTTACTGCATCTTGCCCGTATCATAAAGTTTGTGAACTTCCAGCAAAGTTCTGGCTTTTCTTGGCACCCAGCTTCCCACTGGAGCCCATGCGCATTATTGTAAGCGATAAAGCACAGCTGCTGTATTTCTGTGCCTCGGCAGAGAAGGATTTCCATGCTGTGGCATGAAGTTGCTACAAGCAGTATTTATACGCCTTGCTCCTAAAAGTACAGCTTCGGAGTACTTCGCTGTGCTCGGGGCCTCCTCCTGAAGAGCGCAGTTCTCAGCTGAGCGGAGATGTTCCTGCCTAATTTAAGCCTAAACGCGGAGACCCCTCGGCGACTCTTCCC
>NW_010524297.1:5582-7463 GCF_000687285.1 Phaethon lepturus | reverse complement strand
TATCCCTTGCTGGGCGCTTCGCCGGCGCCGGCCCCGCGTCCCTTCCCGGCGGGGAGCTGCCACCGTGCCGGCACCGGTTTGGCCGTGGGGGTTGTTTCAGCTCCTGCACAAACCGGAGCAACTCCCGAGCTGCAGAAACGGAGCAAAGGGTGACACTTGAATGGGTTAAAGTCTTTATATTTTCCCCCCTTTTTTATTTTCAACGGGCTCCGCGCTCCCTCCCCAGCTCTGTGTCCGGGCCTTCGGCCACCGCAGCCAGGTCAGGACGCGCTCGCGCCGGGAGGCGGCTCGTTAGGCGACTCGTTAGGCGAGCCCGGAGGCTCCGTCAACCGACAGAATGAATCCTAAGACGCCGGTTAGGATGGGTGCTTTCACAATAAGCAAAGAACTAATAGGATTTATTCTATTTTTACAAAGATAACTATGCTGTTAATAGTGCAATGAAAGCGAATTTCTGCCTTTTATTATTATTTTTGTTTGGTTTAAACGTACTCACTGACACTAACGCTGGTTCCGCGCCGGCTCCTGCTCGATTCGTCGCTGTGGAAGAACTGGACCAGCCCGTCTCGTCTCTGGTGCTACCGAGCTGCCGCGGGAGCCGTGGCACGATCGCAGCGCCGAAAGCCAGGCGTCCCCCGGCTCCTCGTCCTATTTAAACGGTGACTCTGCACCTCCTAAACCTCCCCGTCTCACACTGTCCAAGGTGGCTTTTTTATTTTTAATTTTCCAGTGTGAACCCAAAGCTTGTCCTCCGCATATTTTTTTAATTTCCACACACCCCTCCCGGCCTTTTCTGTTCTTTTCATGGTGATAATGCTGTATTTAAAGAGAATATTTAAGTGTAAAAATAAAAGAAATGCTCAAACGTGCACGGCGAGTTGCATCTTAGAGGGGGTTAAACCCACCCCGGTGAATTCCTCTTTGGTGGGGGTCTCAAATTCCTGCAAAAATAGCGAGGGCAGGGGGTGAGGGGAAGGGATTTCTTCTCCAAGAGGAGAGGGAGGAGCTTGGAGCTGGCCTGGCGCACGAGTGGGCTATTTCTAGCCCTCCTTTATACCCGAATAACGCTTAAAAAAGGAAATTTCCCAGGTGTTAGCGTGCCCCGTCCGTGGGTGGGGGAGCTGGCGGTGGGACACGGAGCATTTCCCGGCGCGGGAGGGAGGTAGGAGCCTGCAGAGAGCCGCTCGCTCGCTTTTGTCTTTAATAAAACACTGAAAGTTGGTTTAAATTCACTCAGCAGCTGGACGTTCCTCATGCAGTGACGGGGCGAGGCGAGACGCGGTGGGCTTGAACCCCTGAACGCAGCCTGCAGCGGGGAGCTGCCACTGAAGCCCCCAAAGCCGCCTCTGCCGAGCGGAAAGCGCAGGGGTAAGATCCAATTAGGCAGAACTTGACGAACGCGGCCCGTGGCCTCCGCTGAAGGCGTCGGTGCAGTTCAGCGCCGCCTTTCTAACCTGATCTGTGCTGGCAGCGGCGTTTCTCCAGCCCCGGCGTCCTCCCTCCCATCAGCCGGCGTCGGCGGGCAGGACTCCCCGTGACGGGGGCGCTCCCAACAGCGGGCGTCGGCGGCAAGGACTCCCCGTGACGGGGACGCTCCGGGCGGCAGCAACAAAAGCCCAGGAACCCCCCGCCGAGGTCGCACGGGGATTTGGGGCCTTGTCTTAACCCCTCAGGGAGATCTTTGTATTTAAGACTGCTCAGTGGGGTAAAGGAACTACGTAAAACCCTCTGTGTGAGGCACAGAGCAACAAAACCCAAGCTGAACGGAGCCCGCTAGTACGAGATACCGAGGGAAGTGCCCACGGGCAGCGGAGACGCTCGTTCTCCCCTCCCGTAGTTAAAGTGACGCAGTTTAAGAGGCGTAACAGCGAAGCGGGCTCC
>NW_010524297.1:3227-5376 GCF_000687285.1 Phaethon lepturus | reverse complement strand
CCCTCGGCCGCCGGCAGAGGGAAGGCAGGGATGGGGCTCGGCCCCGTGGCATCACCAGCCCGCTCTGACAGCACGAAGGGGAAGAGAAGAGCCGGCGCCGGCACAAACCTCCGGCGTGGGAGGGAAGGAGTCACGTCTTCGCCCCCACGGCGGCACCGGGGCCCCTCGCGCTGACTCCGGGCCGAGGTCTCACATCACCGAAAGGCGTTTTCTTTTTGCGGCGCCAGGTTGGGAACCGCCAGGTCGGCGCGCGACGCCAGGGGTGAGGGTGCGCAGCCGGCGGCTCGGCCATCACTCCTTGGCCCTGACGTAGTTGAGGGACAGCAGGACCATGCTGTTCGCCAGGAGGGAAGCTTCGGAAGCTGAGGAAAATACGAGAGCGGGGTCAGAGCCGCACTGCCACGGCCCAACCGCTCCAAACCTCCTCATCCCGAGCCGCCAGTGCGGCACCGGAGGCTGCAGGGCTCCCCCTTGCCCCGGCCCCTCTCTCCAGGGGCTTTTTGCTCTGCGCTGGGTCCCCCGTTTCCCTCCCGCGCCTGTTTCACTTCCCCCGGCGCTGCTGCGGGGCTCGGATCTGCCACCGTGAGGTCTCTGCGGGACAGGGACACCCGGGCACAGGTATTTGTGGCTTTTCCGCACGGACACATCCCTGGAGAGAGCCAGCGCGCTCCACTACATCCTCCTCTCAGCGAGGAGGCCCCAGGAGATCAGCAGGACAGCCCAGAGCCCCCCCCAGAGCCCTTTAATCCCTATTAAAGCCACCATTCACCCCAAATTTCCCCAGAACCAACACTCCCATTGCCCACAGAAACTCGAGAAGCTCCCAGGTCCCCCCTGCCCCACCAGGCAGGAGCTGCCCCTCGGCCGCTGTTACCTTGCAGCTTGCAGGAGAGCCCCAGCCACTGCTCCAGCCACGCTCTGCACTCAGACATGCCGAGATGAGTGGAGTTCAGGCCACGGAGGTAACATGCCTACGGAACAGGGGAGAGGAAAAAAAATAAGGACACGTTCAGGGATGGGCACTCCGAGTCACACGAAACGCCGGGCATCGCGCCGTGATCCTTCCTTGGCGTGAAGCGGGGCTGAGCAACGCTGAACCGTGCCCTGTGGTGCCCCGGCGTGGCCCGAGCATGGCAACCGGGCTCAGAAAACACCTTCCCAGAGCAGAGGGGCTGCAATCCGCCTCATGGTGGGTCTGGAGGAGCGTGCCCTACCCCGACGCAGCTCTGCTAACGACGGGGAGGGCTGGGATGAGACAACCCCGGGTAAAGCAGCCGACGCGGGGCTGGAGGAAGCGTCCTCACCGCTTTCAGCTCCTCCTCGGACAGCTGGCCCAAGCCCAGGCGCAGCATGGCACGGTCCAGGTGCCGGATCTCCAAGATGTGGCTCCGCAGGCGATGCCTCAGGAAAAAGGTCGGCAAGTGAGGGGTCAGGAACAGGACCTGGCTGAGGGCTTTCTGAGAGGGAAAACAAGGGCAAGGTCACCGGTGAGGGCATCCGCCCCCTCCAAAAATGAGTGTCCGACACAGTCAGGCGCATCTTAAATCAAAGCCTCTCCCATTCCAGACGTGCCCCATATTTTGTTCCCCTTTAATTATCTGGCTAATTGTCCTGCCCACACTGAAACCCCGAGCAGCGCCCGGCAGTTCTCGTTACGCCCAGCTTGGCTGCCTGGCCCAGCGCGTGGAGTGGGTGTCGAGACGTGAGTTCTGTCCCGGGCTGGACACGGGTGTCCGGGGTGAGTTCAGGTGTGTGGGACGGCTCAAATGTGGCCGATGGTCCCACCAAGCCAGGGACCCACAGCAAGGATGGACAAACAGTCTCGTTTTGGGGCTGTTTTCATAGAATCACAGAACAGTTTGGGTTGGGAGGGATCTTTAAAGATCATCTAGTCCAACCCCCTCCCCCAGTGAGCAGGGACATCTTTCAACTCGACCAGGGTGCTCTGAGACCCGTCCAGCCTGACCTGGGATGTCCCCCGGGATGGGGCATCTCCCACCTCTCTGGGCAACCTGGGACAGGGTTTCACCACCTTCATTGTAAACCATTTCCTTCTTAGATCCAGTCCAAATCTCCCCTCTTTTAGTTTAAAGCCATCACCCCTTGTCCTGTCGCTACAGGCCCTGCTAAAAACCCCGTCCCCATCTCT
>NW_010524297.1:1901-2983 GCF_000687285.1 Phaethon lepturus | reverse complement strand
CCCCGCTGCTTTGGGGGCAGCCCAGGACACGGGTGGCTTCTGGGCTGCGAGCGCACGTTGCCGGCTCATGTCCAGCTTTTCATCCACAACTGGACTGGTTTTAGGGCACAACTGAGTGGTTTAGCACCTCAGTGCTCTTCTCCTGAGCTGCTGGCAAGAGAAAAGCCACACTCACCACATGAGACACCTGGAGCTTGTTCAGACCCAGTGGAGATCCCGAAAACAAACTTCTCACAGCGTAGAGTTCGGCCACGCGTGGCTGGGAACCTCGCTGCACCTGAAAGAGCCACGGCGTGCATTGCCAACAGCTCCCTTGGGTGTTCATCACCAGGCAGGGCCGAGGCGGTGGCAGTGGCACAAGCAGGACGGGCAATACTGGCCACGGCGCTGACATACCTCGGCGCACACGTTCACGGCGCTGACATACCTCGGCGCCCAGCTCCAGCAGGCGTTTTTGGAGCTGCGGCTCAGGCAGGGAACGCGCTGCCAGGGCTAAACTCTCCACCACGTCTGGATACAAGTCTCTCCGGATGGCATCATAGGCGTCCAGGAACTCAACCTGCTGGTTGGGGGTCCAGAAGTAGCGGATCAGGAGCTGGCGTGGGAAGAAATACCTTGGAGAGAAGAGGAGACAGCGATTCAGGGAGGAAAACTGCACGCACAAGCCAGGGCAGGCGGATTTCGTGCTGCTGGAAAGAGGCACAAGCAACATCCTGCACCGGGGCAGTTCATCGCACCCCTAGGAGTTGCGGACAACCCTTTCAGTGAGGAAATTTGTCCCAATACCCGACCTAAATCCCTCCTGGCGCAGCTTGAGGACACTTCCTCTCGTCCTATTCCAGTTCCCTCAGCCACTCCTCGTCAGACTTGTGCTCCAGACCCTTCACCAGCTTCATTGCTCTTCTCTGGACATGCTCCAGCACCTCAGTCTTTCTTGGGGCCCAAAACAACACAGTACTCGAGGTGCCGAGCACAGGGGCACGATCCCTGCCCGGCTCCTGCTGGCCACACCAGTGCTGATACAGGCCAGGACGCTGTTGGCCTTCTTGGCCACCTGGGCACACTGCTGGCTCATGTTCATG
>NW_010524297.1:399-1857 GCF_000687285.1 Phaethon lepturus | reverse complement strand
CCCCCCAAAGCCGGTAGCGCTGCGCGGGGTGATTGTGACCCACGTGCAGGACCCGGCACTTGGCCTTGTTAAACCTCCCACAGCTGATCTGGGCCCATCGCTCCAGCCTGTCCAGACCCCCCTGCAGACCCTTCCCGCCCTCCAGCAGAGCGACGCTCCCGCCAGCTTGGTGTCGTCAGCAAACCGAGGTGCACTCGATCCCCTCGTCCGGATGGTTGATAACAATATTAAACAGAACTGGCCCCAGCACGGAGCCCGGGGGACACCGCTGGTGACCGGCCAACAACTGGATTTAACTCTGTTCCCCACAACTCTCTGGGCTCGGCCGTCCAGCCAGTTCTTTACCCAGCAAAGAACACGCCCGTCCAAGCCACGAGCAGCCAGCTTCTCCGGAATGCTGTGGGAAACGGTGTCATTCATGAGTCAATCGGTTCTGAGAAGGTAAACAACACCCACAGCCTTTCCCTCATCCACTAAGCGGGTCACCTTGTCATAGAAGGAGATTTGCTCCTCCAAAGGCCACGGCGAGCTCAGGAAGGAGCACTCCCGGCCATCGGATCGCTGCCGTGCCCAGCTGGAGCTCCCCCACTGCAGCCAAGGCTCAACAAAACACCTATATCTCCACTCTGTATTATTTTACGCAACGGGAGCTCCCACCCACAGGACACGAAAGCCAGGCACCAGAACTGAAAAATCCAGGGGTTTAGCCCGGATTTAGCTCTGGCAGGAGGACAGCTGGCAGGGAGAGGGATGTTCGAAGCACTACGAAGACAGCTGGGAGGGAATTGTGCAAGGAGGTTTCTCCGGCCAAGCACGCACAGGGCCGTTCCCTGCGTGCCAGGGATTATTTCTCCGCGTTAGAAGAAACAGGGAGCCGGGCAGGTTGCTGGCACGCGGGAGCCGGTATTGCGAAACGATCGCTGGGCTCGTCGGGCTACGCGTATTTTTTATTACAGTGAGAGTTGGAGAGAGGAAGGGAGACCATCTGGCTAGATTTATAACTTTAAAAAAACCAACCCAATTCCATGAAATTTAAGATATCGGCCCAAAGGAGCCCAAAGACCGGGGCCACGGCCAAGCCCTGGCAGTCACCGCGATGCCGGTACTCACATCAGGACGATGACCAAGAAGTTGGCGAAGGGTGGGATGGCGATAACTCCGATGGGAATGGCCTTGATCACGTCCCTGCGAAACTGCCTCCGGAATTAGAAGAAAGAATCAGGATCTGATGCCAAACTCACAAAATTCAGTCAAAATTAACAGCCCCAGCCCCGGCTGCAGCTTCCAAATGCTGCTTTTAGGCAGAGACGGTGCCTCACCCGGAGGAATTGCCCTCTCTGACCCGCCACCGAAGCCCCGCACACAAACTCAAGCCCTTTTTCGCGGGGAGGAAACGTCCCCGGCGGCAGCGGGGAGGCAGTCGGGGGCTGCGGCACTGAAACACAACCCGAGCGCCGC
>NW_010524297.1:0-385 GCF_000687285.1 Phaethon lepturus | reverse complement strand
GAAACCACCCCCGGGCCCCCCCCCGTCCCCTGCCGCAGCCTCTCCATCTCGCGGTAGGGAAGCTGCTGAACGCTCAGTCTCTGACGGGACATTTTAGATTTGATTTTTCGTATTTCTTTTACTTCCAGGAAGAGCGCTTGGATTCCTGCCGAAACAGAGAGCACCTTCAGGTGCCGATTCCCAGGCTAACGCCTCTGGGGATGCAGTTTTTAGGCCTGGGAAGGGAACAAGCTGCACGTTTCCAGCTGCCTCCGTTCTCTCTGGAGAAGCGGAAACGTTTCCTCCCCCCTGGGACCCACCTTTCGTGAAAGTGGCGTACAGCACGTAGAAACGGGGGAAGGTCCTTTCCAAAAACCTCTCGTACCTCCCATTGATGCGCTTGGCT
>NW_010524296.1:481-802 GCF_000687285.1 Phaethon lepturus | reverse complement strand
TGTATAGAAATCAATGATTGTGATGACCAAGATGAGCTCTTATGGGTAAGGATGAGGGGGAAGGCCAACGAGGCAGATAATCTTAAGTCTTGCAATCGCTGGCCCTTGTTCTTGTGGGGGACTTCAACTTACCAGACATTTGCTGGAAGAATAACACAGCAGAGAGGAAACAGTCTAGGAGGTTACTGCAGTGTGTGGAGGATAACTTCTTGATGCAGCTGGTAAATGAACCTACCAGGGGAGGTGCCGTGCTTGACCTGATGTTTAGGAACAGAGAAAGACTGGTGGGCGATGTGGTGGGCGGAGGGTGTCTCCGGCTGA
>NW_010524296.1:0-373 GCF_000687285.1 Phaethon lepturus | reverse complement strand
CTCAGTTGTGAGGGAAGTAAGGAGAGGGGTCAGCAAAACTGCTACCATGGACTTCTGGAGGGCAGACTTCGGCCTGTTCAGATCACTGGTTGAGAGAGTCCCTTGGGAGACAATCCTGAAGGGCAAAAGGGTCCAGAAAGACTGAACAGTCTTCAAGAAGGAAATCCCAAAGGCACAGGAGCAGAGAGTCCCCATGTGCTGTAAGACTAATTGGCAGAGAAGACGACCGGCCTGGCTGAACAAGGAGATTTTGCTGGGACTCAGGGAAAGGAGGAGAGTTTACAACCTTTGGAAGAAGAAGCAGGCAACTTGAAGAGTAGAAGGATCTCGTTAGGTGAAGCACAGAGAAAATTAGAAAGGCAAAAGCCCAGCT
>NW_010524295.1:0-1813 GCF_000687285.1 Phaethon lepturus | reverse complement strand
CACCAATGCACACAGCATGGGTAACAAACAGCAGGAGTTGGAAGCCACCATGCAACTAGAAAGCTGTGACCTGATTGTCATTACTGAAACTTGGTGGGACGAATTCCATGACTGGAGTGTGGCTATCGATGGCTATGGGCTGTTCAGAAGGGAAAAGTGAGGAATGAAGGGCAGAGGCATTTCCCTCTACATCAAGAAATGGATAGATGTCCCTGAGGAATAGCCACGAGCAGGTCAAGAGCTTATGGGTAAGAATCAGGGACCGAGGCAACAAAGGGAACCTTGGGGTTGGCGTCTACTACAGGCTGCCTGATCAAAGAGAGGTGGATGAAGCCTTCTTCCTCCAGCTACAGGAGGCACCGTGCTCACAGGCTCTCGTCCTGCTGGGGGACTTCAACCACCCCAAAATCTGCTGGAAAAGTATTACACAAGCTGTAGGAAATCCAGGAGACTCCTGGAGTGCATGGAGGATAATGTCATATGCCAGGTAATAGACAGCCCTACCAGGGGGGATGCGATACTGGACCTAATGGTAACCAACACATGTGAGCTAATTGGCGACGTCAAGATTGGAGGCAGCCTGGGCTGCAGTGACTGTGCACTGGTAGAGTTTCCAGTCCTGAGGGATATGGGACAGGCGAAGAGTAAAGTCAGGACCCTGAATTTTAGGAAAGAAAACTTCCAGCTCTTCAAGGCGCTAGTCACTAGGACCCCCTGGGAAACTGCCCTCAGGAAAGAGGGAGCAGAACAGAGATGGCAGATCTTTAAGGACACTTTCCACAGAGCGCAAGAGCTCTCGATCCTCAGGTGTAAGACATCAGGAAAGGAAGGCAAGAGACCGGAATGGATGAGCGGAGACCTGCTGGTCAAACAAAAGGGCAAGAAGGAAATGCACAGGCAGAAGAAGCAGTGACAGGTAACCTGGGAAGAATACAGGGACGCTGCCTGGTTGTGTAAGCATGGAGTCTGGAAGGCCAAGGCGCATCTGGAGCTGAACATGGCAAGGGATGCAAAGAATAATAAGAGCTTCTATAGGTATGTCAGCCAGAGAAGGAAGGTCAAAGAAAGCATACCCCCCTTGATGAGCAAGAATGGCAGACTGGTAACAATGGACAAAGGGAAGGGTGAGGTACTCAACGACGACTTTGCCTCAGTCTTCACTGGCAGTGTCTCTTCCCACACCTCTCGAGGGGACGGACTACAAGATGGGGACTGGAGGAGCAAAGTCCCTCCCACTGTAAGAGAAGTTCAGATTCGATACCACCGAGGCGAAGGGCTCTGGAGCGAAGGATCGCACCGGGGGACCCTTCCTGAAGCGGCCAAACCGCAAAGGTGGCAGCACAGGGAGAGAGAGGGTGCCCCAGCCCCCCCTGCAGACCAGCAGAGCGGGCTCCTGACGAGCAGCAGCACTGACTCAGCGCGGGCGGGGACAAGAGCGGTGTTGGCCAAAGTCCCTCGCCTACAAGAGCAGCCCCCGGGAGCGCGAGCAACCCGGAGCATGGCGAACAGGGCAGGCAAACAAGACATGGCTTGTCAGAAGAGGGGGCGCCCCACCCCCCCCCCAAGGCCGGCAGAGCGGGCTCCTGATGAGCGGCAGCTCTGACTCAGTGTGGGCGGGGACTAGAGCGGCGGCGGCCAAAGCCCCTCACCTACAAGAGCAGCCCTAGGGAGCGCAAGCGATCCGGAGTGCGGCGAACAGGGCGGGCAAACAGGACGTGGTGCATCAGAAGGACGTAGGGTGCCAGTTTGTGCGTCAGTTTGCGCGTCAGTTTGTGCAGGCAAGGCGTGCAGGGAAGGTGTGCGGGCAGGGCGC
>NW_010524294.1:0-16386 GCF_000687285.1 Phaethon lepturus | reverse complement strand
CCCCAGCCCTGCCAGCAGCCCTGCTGCGTCACTTTGCGACCGAGAAGCCTGAAAAATCCTCAGCCAGACCCCACGGTTGTGGGACGGGCGAGGAATTTGTTTGTCTGCCTAAGATCTGACAGAGCTACCAACCCTGGGGTACGTCTCTCTCCCAGCTGATAAGGGCTCTATTTGATTTTTTGTTTGTTTTTTGAGGGATTATCCATACCATTAAGCAAAATACACAACAGTCAACCTATTTATGCCTGATTATAGCTTTGCTTAGATCACCTGAAGCGTGCAATAATTGCTCTGAAGTGCATTTCCCGATGAGACATTTATTGCTTTTCTAAAATATAAAATACTTATGAGGGAAAAAACAACAACAAAATCCAAGAAAAAATGGACAGTACGGTTCTTTTTTTGTGCTGGCACTCTTTAATATATGCAGTGTGCCATTCTAACAGCCAGTCCAAAAGCTCCAGCTCCACTGGAAAGCTTTTAAGGCATTTTAGCATTTTTGGTTAAAGACCGAGCACATTGATTTCTACTTCACAGCTCCCTTTTTTTTTTAAAAAAAAAAAAAAAGGAAAAGAAAAAAAAAGATATAATGCAGACACATGGTTCTACAACCTTCATTATGACTATCTCTGTTTTGGCATACAGTTTGATTTATGTGTTATCTTTTCCCATCTGTAAAGTATGTTGTTTCCCTTACACACACATTCATATCAGAGAAAACAGAAGGATGAAGTATGGTTTAGTGAGGCAGAATGTCAAGGCACACACAGTATACATAAAAAAAAAAAAAGAAAAGGACTTAGCAGAATAAAAGCAAGAGATTTTTTCTTTTTCTTTGGTGAAAATAAAGGGTTTTGACATACGGCCTCTATCCATGGGAACAAAAATACTTAGCCTGAAATATCCCATAGACGTCTGTGTGACCAATTTCAAGTCAGACGAAAAAAAAATCTTCCAGAAAATAAGCAAATGAGCTGTTTGCAGTGCAACAAATGCCTACAGTACTAACATGAATTGTGAAATCACTGGCTGTGACTGATCAGAGTTCATTAAAAATAAATCTTGGCCCAGCAGTTTTAATAAACGGAATGAGCAATAAAGGCAGCAATGATTCGCTTTTTTCTCATGCAGAAAACTGTCTGATTTTGCATTTTTCACTCAGCCAAAGGTTTTCTGCTGAATAAAACTGATTCTGGCATCCAATGTAAAAATTCAGGTCTTGCCTTTCTGGGGGTGAGGAGAAGATGAGAGACAGCAGCTTTGCCAACCCTTCAGAGCCTTTAAAATTTAAATTTTTCTAGAATTCATTTTGTCATTTAAGACTTTGTGGGGAAATAAAGTCAAAGCCACATTTTCTGCTCTGCCTGCTGAGGAAAGGTTGAGAACACAGGCCTAAGAGTGGACTCTGCTCACTCCCATGGAGGATGGCTCTGCCTGATGGCTGAGACCGCTCACGTGGAACCGAGTGTTACCTTTGCTGGAAAACTCACCATGAAGACCAAAGGCAAAGCAGTTTTCGAAACACAGATACTCTAACGACATATGCACCTCACCCGGCCAAGGAAGGAATGGATTAATGACCTGGCCTGGAACTATGGTCTGCATTTGACTCTGCTTCATCACATGTGGAGGCTAAGAACATTTGATGGAAAAGGCGTATGGGTTACCAGCACTGTGCTGCTCAGAGGTGTGAGCACCAAGGTGCTAATCATAGAATCACAGAATCATTAAGGTTGGAAAAGACCTTTAAGATCATCAAGTCCAACTGTCAACTCAACACCACCACGCCCACTAAACCGTGTTCCAAAGTGCCACGTGATGATGCCCCGGGAGTTGGCTGCTGAAGTGCTCAATCTTCCACCTGAGTCGGAGCGGCACGGTCCAACGCTGGGCACAGCCTGAACACCCACAGTAGTGCTACACGTCTAATCGGGCACCTAAACCAGAAATCCGGTCAAAGCCTGCTGCTTCCTGGGTCAAGAAAAAAGAGAGCAAGAAGCACATAGGCACAGCGTGTGGGTGAAACGGTCGCGTGCTTCCTCCGCATTTTTGCTGTTACCTTGATTTGCTTCCTCATACAACAGCAACAGCAAATGGGCAGACTCAGTCCCAGAACATAGTAACATGTCTTCACATTATTTATGGCACACACAGTGCAACACAAATACGTCACCTACTAACGCTAGCACTTCTCTGGCACTGGGAAACGGAGAGCAGAGTGGGTGGACCTCGCTGGTATGACAGAACTCCAGTTACAGAAAAGCTGTAAGAAACCAATAAGCAAGAAGGGGAATGGACATGGTCAGGATTGTTCTTTCCCTCCCCGCCATCCCTCCTTCCTTCTCTGCCACCTTCCTTCCCCATTGCTGCCTCCACATAGTCCCCAGTCTGGCTGCACCTACGCGGAGCAGCAATCCCTACTGGGGCTCCTCTGACCTCGCAGACGTTTCACAGCTCAGGAAGCCAGCTCCTGGCATTTACACTCTTCCTGATAGCAAACACGGATCAGTACAAAACGCCATCAGCAGCAGGCTTCCCCATTAAACGAAGTGTGCAGAACAAGCTGAATATTGGCGTGGCAAGGATGGCTGCTGTAGGCTGAGATCACGCAAGCTCCATTCAGCCTGTATCAGGCAATTTCCACTTTGGGGTAGGGCTAGTGCCAAATTCACTTTGGAGAGACAAAGGTGTAGTTACCCTGGTCTAAAGCCCAGTGGAGCGGGTGGAAAGTCACGCACTGACACACATTTCGGTGTGCTTTGGATGATAGCTGTAAGTGGGGAGGAGCAGGCACAGGGTACCTGTGTTTTGGGGAAACCTCTCTTTCAAATCAAAACACTTGCTGTGCAAGTGCAAACTCAAGTGCAGGAAGAAGTGATGCCTGGAGGGTATGGGTCATTTACACCCTAAGGAAAGATACTCACTAGAATAAATGGTTTTAATAAGCTAACAATGTTTACTTTTCCTTTGCTGCAGCAGAACACAGAGCACCTTCATGAAAGGTCCTCGAGGTTAAATAAACTATACTTAGTCAAATACCTTACAGTTAAAGCCCAGGGCTGCTCTTGCACATGAGATCGGGTCTTTGTTATTCTCCTGGGGAGAACTACTGGTGCAGCTTATTTCCTTGCACCTTGTATCTCTAATTAAAAAAGGCAAGTAAACAAAGGGCTAAAGTAAGACTGACACATGTCAAGCAGACGTGTTAAGGGTTTGTACGTTCTGATGATCTTTCATCGCTGGGGTTTCTCACGTACAAAGTGTTGGGCAAGAGCTGATCCCACAAGCCGCCAGCGCATGCCCAGAGGGGTACATCACACACCTCTTTTCAGGACTTCTCTTTTGAAACTTGATTTTGTTCGCTTTTTTCATTCATTTTCTCGTAAGTGGCAACATGATGAATAATAAATGAGGCTATGTCTTGTAGATTTGATAATAGCAGCCTACTGCAATAATTTCTGTCTTTTAAGCTAGCCAGAGCAAGGTGGTTTTTTGCCTGCAGTTGCTTTAGCTGTACGTCCTACTCCCTAAAATGTTCCCCCGCCCCTTTGATTTGATAAAGATCCCTGTTTACCCATTTTATAGGCCTTAGATGAAGGACAGTCCAGGTTCATCAAATCCGAGGAAGACGATGGGGAGGGGAGAGCAGCACCGCTGTGTTTTTCCACACAACCTGTTACGGTAACAAGAACTCCCCCGCAATGTTTGCTGACAGATGTTCAAGGCTTGGAAAAAAAATCTGCTTTCAGCTGATGGCTGTACCACCACTTTTGAAAAAAGTGTTCGTTCCAGGCTCCTGAGTTCATGAGGGCAAAGAAACAGCAGGAGGAAACAGATGAACTGGGTAACGAGGGGCAGAACAAAATGGCAAAATAAAACCTTGGTGCTGACAGAGCCCACAAATGTAATATCTCCTGGGCAGCAGGGAAGCAAAAAAACCAAAATAGAGCTGGATGTGAAAGAGCTGGAGCAGTGACATTCCAAGGGCTGTGTGTGGCTCTGAAGTTAAACCACCACAGAGGTCCAAACTTTCCCCACGGTCTTCTTGGGCATCGAGTGTTTAGTTGCCATGTACGTGCCCCGACAGTGCCCGGGAGGACCTGGGGATGGATATCCCTTCCCAGGGCACTGAGGGGCTCTCTGTGAGGCACAGGCCATGCCGGGGGAGGATGGGGACCTGGGCTTTTTGTGGAGCCTGTACAGCTGTTTGAGCAGAAGGAGAAGAGTCCAAGGAGTCTGGGTGACACCAGCGGGAGGTCTCCCATTAGGTGATCCAGTTTTACCAGTCCTGGCTGTGACTTGAGGCATGAGCCTGCCCTGAACGACAGAAATTCAGTGTGCAAGGCCCAGATCATCACGGATGAACTTGCCAGGATGGACAAAATCACCAAGCTGTTTGAGTCCTGCTGATGCCAGCGGGAATTAGGCAAGCAACCAGTTTGAATCCGAGGTGCTGCATGAACTAGGCATGCCAGCAGTCCTCAGTTCCTTCTGAATTCCTGGTCCTCAGTTAGTCTTGGTTTTGCATCTGGCATAGCCTGGAATGTCTCTGAGGCTACTACAGTTTATTCAGCTATAGCCCGAGCAACGGGAGCATGCTGGGGAGGACTAATCTAGAGCAGCGAGACTTCTTGTCGTTGCCAGTTTGTTTGGGTTTTTTTGGGTTTTTTATTAAAATGACAGAGGTATGTGTGTAGGAACTGGAAATCCTGGGAGCGTATCCATTTCAACACACTGTTGGAAGAGTTTTCTCTGCTCGTGGGCAGATTGTAACAACATAAGGATAATCCCTCTCTGTCTTCACTTCCTTCTTCCCCTGTCCCAAGCAGGCAGGAGTGAATGGAAAGACTATTCAGAGTCTTTCTCAAAATTTCCCTTGCCTTGCTTTCCCTTCCCTTCCTTTTCCTCATTTTGCCCACTCAGATATCTATTAAACAGTAAAAACACTTATTTAATCTCAGGTTCAAAGTAAACTAGCTGTGCTATCACCTTGTACATATCCCTATGTTCTCTCGCAGCGTGGGAGTACTTGTTTATTCACTGTGAATGTTGCAGCGATTTGCATGTCTACTTTAAAAAAAAAAAAAAGAATCAAAGCATTAATAATTTACCACCAAGTAGCATTCATTTTTGTAAAGTTGCATCCATACCTCAAAGTTTTGTATAAGCAGCAGGCTGCTGAAGATATGAACTTCAATATAAGACTGACAAGCAATGTCAATTTTCAGCTCTAATAACCCTTGACCTTGCCTGTTTAAAGGCACGGATATGTAGTTTCTACACTGTTATTCTGGAAGATGGATTAATTCAATAAAAGTTAGCAATGCCTTGGGTTTTTTTCTATCTGTGACACTTTTTAAAAATAACGTTCCCTAAAAGACAGGCTAAGTTAGAGATTTCCCTTTTCTACTGATGAATCATCTGGCCATTTGGATAGACTGAACTAATGGGAATTCCAGTAGCCTGAGCCCTGTATAGCAGAGAGAAAGAGAGAGGTGCATAAAGTGAGGGAGAGTGTATCATGTGTGCGTGCGTGCATCCTTGCCTCCACACATACATCCAGTTTTGACCTATTAAAGCAATACTAGACAGGAGAGAAAAACGCTGGATGAGGAACTATTCATCCCGTCGTCTCTGTGGCTGTGGAGGTAATTGTGATGAATGGTGTTTAGAAAAGTTTTTGAGTTTTATGGAAGCATTTTGGTCTTACTATTTTTTAAATTGAATCCTTAGCACTTCAGCAAAGGCAACAATGTTTTCCCAGGGTGTACTGGAGGAGGAATGTCTCAAAATGGAAAAAATAAGTACAGTTTCCATGATTTATGTCATTTACTCTGCAAACATAATATCTAGAGCAGAACTTTGGCAGGTGTTAATCGGTATATTTTTCTTCACACCAGTAGAGCTGCTTCAGCTTATACCAGCTGAGAATCTGGCTCCATGTATTAAATAAAAAAGTGGGTCTGGCTTCCTGATCTTTTGTAGTAGACACACAAAACTGTTCGTTATTGAGCTGTGGGCTTGAAAAGCGATCTCACTTCTCAGTATTGGCAGCAGGATGGAGAAATGGGGACATGGTGTGCTGAGCTCCTGGGTAGAAGAAATGTTTTCTTTCAAACCATAACGACCTTTTTGGCCATCTGAAGGAATATGTTCAAGCTTCCTTGGCAAGCAAAGGTGGGACACTAGCCAGTTACTACATGAAGGCTTTGAAGATGGAGGGAATAATAAAAGGGGGAAAAAAATGAAAGAGGAAAATCTTTTTGTTTCCAGATGGGTAGCTAAGGGGTAACCATCCATCCCTCTGCTTTGGAAGCAGAAACACGAATTGTCCTGATACATCAAAATCCATAAATTTTTTTGACTGTGCTGTACCTCAGATATTGTGTCTGGTTTTTACATGATGACAATGTTTTAAAGTAAGTGCAGTTAGCTGCTGAGAGTGGCTTCAGGCGGTGTTTCTGATCTGTAAATGGCTCTGGACCGACCTCTTTGGAAGATGGTGTACACTGTAATAGGTAAATCAATTGAAACCCTGCCTGATATTCCTGACTTAAACAATGTGGGGAAGACAGAGGACATAATTTTGGGGAAGAAATCGGAGATTCCTGAGGGAAAACGGGAACATTCTTTTGGCAGAAATGCTACAGATGCACATGTGTATTACTAATAGAAACTGTCATTTGCAAACAGCTGCTATCAGAAAAAAATAAGTGAAAAAGTAGGTAGAAGCTGGAGGGAAAGCGAGGAGCT
The DNA here is from genome assembly GCF_000687285.1 of Phaethon lepturus. Classification (NCBI taxonomy): domain Eukaryota; kingdom Metazoa; phylum Chordata; class Aves; order Phaethontiformes; family Phaethontidae; genus Phaethon; species Phaethon lepturus. The sequence goes on along the minus strand of NW_010524294.1, from coordinate 9,633 downwards.
AAAGAAATATATGCACACTATTTATTTTTTCTGATCCTTAAACAAACTTCATTTAATCAAGACGATTACTCAGGACAGGCACAGAGAAGTGCTGGTTCTTATCCACTGAGACATGAAACAAGATTCTCATAAAATGAAGCTCCTGTAAAATCTTAAGGTCACAAAAAAGTGAGCTTTATATAACAAATTTTGGGGGAAAGGATATGAAAGCTTGATGGGTTTGAATGTCAAAGTCTGGTGTCCACTGACTGAATGCTTAGATGTTGCAATTGTTTGTTTTGGAAGGAATAGACTTTTGAGCATACAGAGCACACTGTTTTAAAGATTGGATCTCTCCTTAATAAGTAATATTTTCTTACCCCAGAATTTTATTCTATCAGAGTGATCTTTAAATGATGTTTTCTGTTGTTAGAGTTTGACCTAAACTCCTAAATAGCTCTATTATGTCCAGCGACCTCATTCTTACCAGGTTTTACAGGTCAGTGGTGAATTAAGCAGCCAGCTTCCTGCTAATTAATCCTATTTAGTTAAAGAACTGTTAGACTGCATTATCTTATCTATGTTAAAAGGAAGTTTTTACAGGATTGGCACCAGATTACTGTTATGAATGACAACCCTCCATCCAACTTGGACATACAGTACACGAGCAGAAAGGTAGAAGAGCAGAAAAAGAGGTCGGCACACAAATGCTGTCTTGTTCTTCAGTCTTTCCCCATGACATAAATGACCAGAGTTATTCCAGCACCCAGGCGTCTTGGAAATTACACAGCTCCCAAGTCTTCCTGCCCAGCAAGGCACTGTGCTTTGGTATGCCAGAGTCCAGGTGTCTTGTCAGAAACCCAGGCCCTGAGTCGGTGTGACTGCAGGTGGGAGAGGCAGACAAAGCCAACGGTGTATTTGCGTACACGGTCCTTGTTTTACTCCAGAACAGCAGCAGCCCGACAGAACTGAAAGCCCCTGTCTGGCAGGAAGCCTCTAACCAAATAGCTAGAGATACTGAGATTGCACAGTTTGCTATAATTCTGTGTCAAGTTTTGAAATCAATGGGTTATGCTAAATATAATGGAAGGTGAGCCCTTGTGGAAAATACCTGAGTACATAAAGGGTAGGGCACTCAATAACTGGAAACTAGACAGCAGAAACGTATTTGGTGGTGGTAGTCCATGCTGGATGAGTTATAAATGTACCAATATGTTTCTAGCTGCTTCTCTTTTTTTTTTTCCCCCTTTTTGCTTTTCACTACTTTATTGTTTGGTCTGGAGTGATGTGGACAAAGTCTATGACAAGCAGTATTCACCTTGCCAACAGGCATATCTTGGGAGCAGAGCTGGGAGGAAGAGGAGGAAGGAGAGGGAGGTGTTTATAAAGGGCCTCATTTTTACTGATATTTACGTATCGGATGAAATTTGCGGAGCTATGTCTATGAAAAGCGCACATTTAATAGTACAGCCGTTGGCATGGGGGAACAAGATTAGCCATTTTGGGGACTGGTGAACAGTGGATGTATTTTTGCCTGAGCTGCCTGAAATAACGCACCCGCGCGGCTCCCATGTCACCCTATCCAGCATGCTTTTCCGCCGGGAGCTGCGAGCACCCCGGCATCGGCAGTGTCTGGCCACCCCAGCTGCGGTACCTGGCTTTGAACACAGGTTGGGCAGATGCTGCTTCCAGGACATGAGCAGGAACGGGCAAGGGCTGTAAAGATGGGTCTTTACTCTGCTCAGAGTGGGGAGGACTAGTGCTGGGGAAGCCCTTCGAAACTAAAGAATTAGAAGTGAAAACGTCTACACAGAAAGTTTATGAAATCCTGGGTCCTTCCCTAGGGGCATTGAGACATTTTTGTCTGTTGGATGCCATCAACGAACCCAACAGCTTGTGGTTTGTGCCTCTCCTTTGTATCAGAATCCTTGGAGGATGTTTCAGATGTAGCAGGGGAAAAATTGCCAGATATTTAATGGTAACGGTTGCATTTGTACTATTTGGGGTGAGTAGGAAGTTTAGTTTTAAAACTTTAGGCATCTCGACCACCAAAAGAAGATGTATGTTAGCTAGCAAGAGGAACAAGAGGCAACTGTCAAGTAAGAAGGACTAAGTTAAGACATCAGGACATCAGCTCCACTAAAAACTGTTTCTGTGATATAGACATCCCTCATGACCCCTGAAAAGGACCACTGCCTGGTAGAGAGTGACCATGGGCTCCAAGGATGTGCCAGGCTCAGGCCTTGGGGACATATAATTAAAAACAAAAGGTAATGAAGAGCTCTTTAAGTGGGTTGGCAGCAGGCTAACCATAATGTAGCAATTCTTTTAATGTGAAGAAAAGCTACCAATATCTGAGTGCAAAATGATACATTAAATTACACATACCTTGTGATGAATTGCTAATGTATTCTAAAGTATGCAAAATTAAAGAGCCTCTTTTCAATAGCACAGAAGATATGCGAAGTAAATCTTCTTCCACACTAAATTTGCATTGAAAGACCGTAGAAAGTCCCATTTCTTCACATAGGAATAAAAACACATACACAAGAAAAAGATGATAAATTAAGAGGGACTTAGGTTATGTGAACAGCTTCTGCTGCTGTGTGACTGTAGTTTGTCTGTCCTGTTTCTGAGGGCTGCAACTATCTTCCTCATTAGTAGGTACAGAAGAACTATGAACTGCATTAAATGTATGGCATTTGACCAGCGATAAAATGGAAGAATCACATATATTCTGGACAAAGTAAGGAATAGTTTGAGAAACAAATTGTTTTCTTGTTAAAAACTATAAGTTTTGGAAGGAAGAACATGTTCATTTTTTACCCTGGAACTTTGCTTTCTTCCTCTTGGATGGTTGATTGAAGATCTCTCCTTTCTTAACTAATTCCTTAGCTAAAAATGCTCATGTTTAAAAAATGCATTTTGCAAAAGTAAGTAAACCAATAGGAAATTAGATTTTTGAAATTTCACCTGCATCTTTTCTATGTAGCTGCGTTCAATCACTTCTTCCTTTGTGGACCATATGATTGCTGTGGTCCACATATGATACAGCCTGACACGTGCACAGTACAATTACTTTGAGCTAAGCTGAGCTAAGTATATCCAAGTACGCTACTGGCTTTCATCACGTGCAGTTAAAGCACTGACCTATTCAGCTCTAAAACGAGTGCCTTCTGTATCCTAAGTTGACCCGTGAAAAGCAAAGGAATCAGATCTGTACTGCGTGGCTCCCTACAGCACAGACTTACGGAACAGCCTATTCTGGAACTCAAGTACTTGCAGGTGACACATAAACCTCTAACTAAGCCTTAAACCAACCGACTTCGTATCTACCAGCATGGTTATTTTTAATGCTCTGCCTCATATTGCACACCAGCAGTAATCTCATGCACAGTGAACTGGGATGTTCATGTGCAGCCTTCTTAAAAAGACCAGAGGAAATGGAGCTCACCTGTGGAAAATGCAGCCCTTAGGAGCAATGCCAGAACTCCTTAAAAACAAATCAGGTCGGGATTACAGTTTATTAGAGGCAAAATGGCAAAATCATTTCCAGGGTATTTTTTGACCCACTACTTACATGCTGTCATTAGCAGAGAGCAGTTTTGCTCATCCCTAGTCTTGTGCATTCACCAGGTGTGGTGTTGTCAAGGGCATGTGATAATCCTGTGCTTTTAGTACGTGAGCATATAAGCAATCAGAGGCAACCATCGTTAAGCAGAGTAGCTGCTGGAAGTGCTATGAGAAGCCTCCTGGCACTTCCCTCCCCATCCTCAGCACAACACCCATGGGAGAGAAAACGTAGGAGGTGTCAGACAGAGACTGAAGCTGGTGGAGCAGTTGCAGCCGCCGTCAAAGCAGAAACGGCCTTGGCATTTTCCTCAGGTAGATCTAGGTTTCCTCTGTTCCTGGTGACCACCTCTTTGGTCAACCCACTCTCCTGAGCCTCAGGGCTTCCTCTGTCTGCCTGCTCCGCCACCTTGCTTTGGGCTTTCTGTTTGACTTGCCACCAGGTCAACGGGGATGTGATGGGAGATGCTTATGCCCCTGCCCCTTCACAGAGTGGCATGGCAGGGCTCGGAGCTCGTTTGGTCTCTGGGCACATCCAGGGTGCGTGTGGTTTGTAATAAAATCCTAAGCTTCTGCGAGACTGCAATTTAGGTGAGGAAGGTAGTGAGTGATGAAAAACTGCACACTTAATAGGAAAACAAAGTCACTTTTCCTGCAAGGGATCTGCTGCTTTTCAAATGTTATTGGTTTACTTACACAAGTGATATAATCTAAGACAGATGCTGGAATGATGCATGGAACAAAAACATTTATTGGGCATGTCCTATTTAACAGCAATCAAGGTGCAATTTTTCAGAGCAATAAAGTGCCGTGAATTAAGAGGTGGATACTTGCCATCCTAGAAAGACAGAAATGTATTACCTGCCTCAAGTGGGCACACAGTGCGATGTAATCAGCAAAAAAAGGGATGTTTTCCTTGCTGTGAAATACCATGTTGGGTGGCTGGTAGGGCAATGCCTAGCACAGGAAGCTTTTTTGTAACAAGTGGCCTCATCAGTGGACTGGTCAGAGACACAGAGCTCCTACCAGAAGGATATACTGGAATTGTTGGGAAGAGACTGATGGGAAATCAACCCTCTGGAACAGAGGACTTCTGCACACCACCTCAAGGCATCATCCAGCGTTGTTTTTGGGGCCTTCTGCGTAAAACCACAGATTGTCTTTTCATAAGATTCTGTATATGTAGAGCCAAAATCATTCCTCTGTTATTCCAGTAGGAATGATAGCAGCATTAGGCTTGTGGAATATAAATCTTTCTTTGAAGCTCTGCTTTAGGACAACAGGTCTCCTGGGCAAAGCATTATTTGGAATTCAGCAGCAAATGAAACAAATATTATGCTCATAAATAAGAACCTCTAAGGTTAATTTAAAAAAGCAAGACTGGTCCTCAGCAGAGGAACAAGAAATGGGCTAATAATATTAGTGTGTCATCCACTCTGATTTCATTTACCAGGCCTCTTCATAGGACTGTGACACTCACTTGCACTTTCAGATACACACTAACACAACCACAGTGAAATTCCCTAATGTTGGGGAAAAACTTGAGTAGGAGGTGGTGTCCAAATCTGGAGTGGGAGTGAGCTGAGGCTGTTGCTCAGGGTAAGATAAGGATTGGATATGAGTGGGAGGCAAGCTCAGGGCTCTATTTCAAAAGGATGCAATTTCACAAACTTCTCTGTATTTTGGCTCAGATGAGCTGTCTTAGAAGATTTCCACTGTGATGAGGAACATTTAAACATCAGAGCTGGAAAGGAAAGCTCCATTCCCAATTCAGTTCCTTCCTACAATGCCAGTCATGGGCTGAGATTACATTCTGGGATGCCTCCTCCTTACTGCTTAGCAGAGTCCACCTGAAACTTTGCATGTCGCAGGAGCCTGTCCTCAGAACAGGAAAGAACAAGTGAGAGCTAAAAGGGCCATGTAGTGCTGTGGCTCAGAGAGAGCTTCTGCACTTGGACTTCTAGTCTCTGCCCCTTTAGCCTTGTGATGGCTTCACAATAAAAAAAAAAAACAAACCAGAAATGTGACAGTTGCCCTTATTTCAATGGTAAATATTTTTTGTGCCTTATTACTTTTATGCGTGCACAAAGCCAGCTTACAGTTCAGAGCTCAGCTGGGCTACTGCTGAGCTCAGCAGGAGCGAAGAGCTGAAGCTGCTGCTCTGAAGAAGAGGCTGCTTCTGCCTCTTGAGAAGGGGAGCAGCAGCTGAGCTCCAAATTCGGCAGCAGCTGGGAGCAGGAGCTGGGTCTGGCACTTCCCCAGTCAGGAAAAGCCTCCCAGCTCCTAGGTCCTGCTGATTGCTGAGGTCTTCAAAAGCGATGAGACCCACGCCTCAGTGGCAAAGCTCAGTGAAGGCTGTTGTGCTCCAGCAACAACCCTCCTCCCCACGCAGCAAGAGTTCGTAGCCCTCTCTGAGCTAAAACTGGGTTGCAGCTGCCGCGGCGCAGCTGCCCATCCTTCCCAGCAGCAAATAGCACTGGCGACGCTCCGGTGATGCTCAGGAAGAGCCGGAGCCCCAGGGTCCCCGCCTTGCCTCACACGAAGACCAGTGGTAACTTGCAGCTGTGGGAGGCCGTGGCCCTTGAGGCAGCTGGCTCCATTTGGGAGCCTGCAGGGTCTCAGCGAGGGCAGTGGCAGCACGGATTGGAGTCTTCTCCTCATCAGAAGTGGCTCTCTGCCCTTCCTGGTGAGGTGGAGGCAGGGCATACTGCTGCATAATAACCTGCTTCGGGTACCAATCCGTATCATTTTTGTGTTCCTGGAGGAAAATCTTGCACGAGAAAAAATGCCTTCCTTTTTTTGCGCTCATGACATGCTCCCCCTTTCTAACTTGGAAAAAAAAGGGTTTTTTTCAAAATCCCCTACCTTTGCTTTGAAATGTAGTTGATAAGTTGCCTAGTTCCTTTTTTCTCCATACTCTGCCTAAAATGCTCTGCTCTGACAGTGTTTTGCTCTTTGAATTTAGCATACCAAAGCAGTGCAGGGTGTGGAGGAGCAGGGTTTCCCATGCTGGAAAAGGAGACCCATAAAAGAAAAAAGGAGTGTTGTGGGTAGGCGTTTTGGCAAAGTACATCACTGCATTCTTGTTTGTGACAGCAGCACGGTTCCGAACCGGGTCCTTGCTCCAGCTGCCACTGTTAGCACATGGACAGCTGGAAGTGATCTGCAGTGGGGAAAAAAGGAAAGGAATAAGCAAACAAAAAAGAAAGGGATGACCTCTTATTTGTTGAGTGACAGTCTGGCTGGAGACTGAGAAGCACACAAAGCAGATTTAGGTTAAGAACAGAACCCTGTTGACTTCTTGAAATTTTGGAAATGCCAACGCAGCACCAGGGTTCAGGTAGGATAGCAATGCCCATTGGGCCAGCATGGTAGCACTCCGTGGGCACCGCAAAAGTTATTGCTTACTAAGATGTCTTGCAGAAACTGTGATTTTCAAATGGTGGCATACTGGGGCCGTCAGAAACCTCATTTGTCTCTCCTAATATGCACAAATGGACTGTAGTACCTTCCAGTTCTTTGCTTCCTTGGAACAGGGCTCCCACATCCTTTTGGTCCATTGCTGCACAGTGTTTTATGTCCCCACCTGCACAGCCCTAAAATGTTGGGTTTCATTCTTTCATCGTCAAGGCACTTTGATTCTTTGCCTCTGGGCCAGAACTCTAGATCACCAAAATCTACTCTAGTATGTATAATGGTTATGTATTGGCTGTTGATGTATGTGCATCTGTAAACGAACCCATTTTGCCTCCCTGGGAGCAGCTAGAGATAGGTAACCTTCTTTCACAGCAACCCGCTATCTTCAGTAGTCTTGGGTGAGATGCACAGCAGTGGGGGATGCCAGATGAGGAAATTACATTGTGCCTCTGCCCAGATATTTTAAGCACTATTTCAACGAGCAGTTTTAAACAGGAAAAGCACCGAAAGTGTATATCTCACTATTTGATAGTTGCTAAGAATTGCGTCCTGGGAATATACATGTCATTTCAGTGTACAGCAACTAAATTCAGTGCAAACATTCCCTTTCTGTGCAAACATGTCCTCCGACTAGGAACATTATGCACATTTTTATCAGTGAAGGTAATTAGGTGATGGAACAAATTTTCTGTAGTAATCCAGCTAATTTCCAGCATTTATAGACTTTAATCAAGACTGAAAGGTGCCCTGACTCCATAGTGCTGTTTGAGTGAACAGTAACCCAACTTCTGTTAGTTCACATTGTATATTTTCACACTGTGGTTCACTGTTCCAACAGCAGGACAGCTTGTTTAAATCTGAAATGATGAGTTTCTCCAGCTCTCCCGAATACAAGGCAGAATGCTGAAATCCACTGGAGTATTTCCGCATGAGCTTAATGCGTTGTAGGATAAACAAAACATGGAAAAGATAAAATCAGCATAAAATCCTATCAGTCATAAGCAACTGGGATTGCATGAATGCATGAGTCATGAAACATTGGGGGTTGTCTTTCCTATGTGGGTAGAAAGAGTGAAGCTTTAAACTCTCCCATATACCAATGAAAAATGTGGCCTCCTCAAGAAAAAAAAAAAAAAAAGTCTTATTCTTGGCTGCATATGAATACCTGGATCTTGTATAGTTCATTTTAATCGCATTTAGATCCCATGGGCCAATATGGGCTAAAACACAACAGCATCTGAGTGTAAAGCACAACTGAATCTGAGAGCACGGCTATTTTTTTATGCAGGGGCACGAGAGAAGAGGGGTTTGCCAGGACCGCACTGTCCCGCGCCTTACGGGGTGGGATGGCCACCTGCCTGGCACGGGCCAGAGGAGAGGCTTGCTGGTGCCTCTGCCATCTCCTGCTTCCGACTCTGAAAAATCCTGCTCGGGAGGTGACCCCAACGCTCCTTCCTCTAGGGGCAAACACTGATGGGTTTATCCAACTGAAGATACGGTTATTTAGTGGTATATACAGGCTACGAATTCCCTAGAAGAGGCAGGAATATATCTTTTGATGGATGAACTGTTTGGTGCCCTGATCTCCGATCTGGCCTGTGGCTGTTGCAGCGACGCACATGTTGGATACTACTATTTCATTTAACACACACTTTCTCAGCAGAATTGCAAAAAGCTACTGGCAGGCTCGTCAGAAAATTCTGATAATTTGGCCTACTTTAAACTGTACCTTTTCAAAACAACACAGCATTTAGTCCAAACATTGACATTTTTCCCAGGATGAGTAAAACATCTTTCCAGTAAAAACTGGCAGAAGGAAAATAAAACTAATAGAACAGTAGTACTTTGAAAGCACAAAGATTTCTTGTATTTATCTTTGAGAGATCATTTTCTAGATATCTCTGATTTTCATTTTATTCAAAGAACCTTAGTATTGAGTACTTTGGCAGTCAATGCTATTTCCAGTACCAACTCCTAGTATAGACTATTCCATCACAACATGCAATAATTTTTCATAGTGTCAAGCAAGGAAAAAAATTTTGGAAATAAATTGGTGTGAACAGTAGAATACGAAGGTATCAGAAATCTACTTTGTGCATGCAAGCAAGAGAAAGACAAGATCTTTGAAAAGATTTTTAAAATCAGGCTTGAGTACTCTTGTGAGAAAACAACAACAAAGCCCCCAGCAAAACCAGCTTTTGAGCTCTGCTTACACACCCAAGCTCAAACTTTGCCCAGACTAGTTCCGAGGAAAGGTATGAATGAATCAAGATTTGGAAAGGATTGCAATTATGCCTAGTATAGACAAGGTCTTAGAGTTCATTCTGAAGGTACTTTGTTTTATGCTATTGTCAATAGCAGTACTAGTCACTTTGGTACTCAAAATTACTTCCAGTGAGTCTCCACTTACCGTGGGCTGCTTTGATGAAACTCGGGTTTTGGGCTGTGTGTGTGTGTGTGTACACGTGTGTGTGCAAGGGTGAGGTTGGGCTGTGTTTGTACCTGAAGACTTTGTATTAATTCACAGCATTTCCCATCCAAGTCCAGAGTTCTCTGAACTTCTGTCCTGTTGGCTGATGCCTCCTCCGCACCTCCCCGCTCTCCGGGGTGGGGTAGCACCCCACAGAGAAGAGCTGTATCACACCGAGTGCGCCGGCGGGTCGCCCA
>NW_010524293.1:37415-37745 GCF_000687285.1 Phaethon lepturus | reverse complement strand
CGGGGGTGTGCTCAGAGTCGCGCGCCTTGGGGTGTGCGTGTGTGCACGGGAAGCGCCCTTTCCTCGCGGGTGGGTGACGGAGCGCAGGGGTGCCCGGTGACAGGGTCACTACTCTGCCACTTCTGCTGCGGCTGGAGCCTGCTCACACGCAACAGGCGTGTTCCTGAGGCTTTGCTGTGGGAGCCGTGCGGCTCTCACGGTCGGCTCCCCCGCAAGGTCTGCAGCCGGCGGTGGGGCCCGGTGCTCCAGAGCGACCGCCGGTTGCTCGCGGACCCTGCCGCTCTCGGGGTTGAGTGGGCTGCGGGAATAAACTGAAGGAGGACTGAAATA
>NW_010524293.1:15062-37370 GCF_000687285.1 Phaethon lepturus | reverse complement strand
CCTGCTGAAAGTAAACACTGTGTATGTTTCGTTTTGGTTAAAGAGGGAAGTTGGGAAGTAAAACAAATCCACTGGCCTTTACCCAGTGCCTTACTTGGCTAATTTTTCTGGATAAACATTGCTGTCATTACTACTAAACCTGTGACTAAAACTAACAAAATTTTTTTCCCAAAAAACCCCAATGAATGAAGTTGTCTTCTTTTTGAAAATGGTTTGCCGTTAAACCAGGGTGCTGCCCATCTAATTGCTTCTTTAATCTGGTCGCTATTTCTGTGTGGAATTCATGTAAATGTGTGTGTGATATGGAAGCAATTGGCTAATTTTGCAGCTGCTGCAGGAAACGGTTCCTATGGTCTCTGTGGTGCACTATGGCACTGAGTAACGTGCTGCCTTCTTCCCCTGAGCATGCCTTGAGCCCCTTCAAGTAAAGCATATTCTTAATTTGGCTATGTGCCCAATGTGCAATCTTCTAACAGCATAGGGTAAAATATAATGCTCAACTGACTGGAAATATTCTCCAGATGTGATTCCCTTCAATGGAAGGGAATATGCAATATCTAGAGTTTGTGCGTGACCTATTTGGTGACATGCTTTAATAAAGATGTTCCTTTATGAGTTACTAAGATTACAATATCATTGTAAAATGATTGCAGAGATGAAATGATAATATCCTCTGAAACTAAAGCAGAAGAGAGGTGCAACTTCTATTGACTGGTTAACTTATATTTTAAATATTTTGTAAAAACATATTTTTTCCTGAATTACATACAGTGTATTGAAGAGTCTGCAAGAATGTCTGAGATGTGCGTAGCCTATCTGATGCTGGGCTTTGTGGGAAACTTCCTGAGCATTTCAGTGGGATATTGAGCAGGGCACCAGTAATAAGCATGATTGACTGTGACCAGCCTGTATTAGATCTGAGTTGGAGAATTAGGCAATGGAAACATCTACATCCAGTTTTTAATCCTACATGATGTTCTGTGACTGGTACAGAAAAATCTAAGAAATCTTCTGTTAGGATGTGCCTTGCACCCAAAGAGCTGAGGAGTCTTGGGAAAAGTATGCTTGCTCTCATCTCTCAGTGATGACATCTCTGGATATGTACTTGAAAGCTTATACTCATTTGAGGGTATTTGAGGCAGATGCAAAAGGAAGAATACTGAATTACGTACGTTTTGTTGTTTTCTAGTTAAATTATTTTGAACTGAAAGAATGAAAGCAAAGGGATGTTATTCTTCTGTTGTCCAGACTATTGAAGTCTTGTTTTATATCAGCATTGTTCAAGGATTAAAGAGCAGAAGAATGGGGAAATAGCTCTTGAAAACTTGTTTGAAAATGCTTATTGTGTGTTGCACTGCTGGCAGTCGCTGCTGTTCTTACAGTAAAGAGAGTTGTTGGGTATCTGAAGCAAGTTCATGTATGTGGGGTGTAGAAATCTGAAGTTGAATACATTTGTGTATTTTGTGGAAAAATAAACCTATTTGTTTTAAGTTGAAAAAGGTGCTTGTACTGTGAGTGTGATGAAGTGGACTTTTGTGGAAGTAAAATTTCTTTTACAAGGCCTCAGCACTAAGAGGTCATGACAACCATATTTCAACCACAAATACGCCTGTGAATAATCTGTTTGTACCAATTGTTCAAATATATTTGTGTATTGTAACAGTTCAAAGGCTGAAGCTGTGCAATATTTTACGTATTTTGCCTCCTCTGTTCTCCAAAACACATTTGTATGAACTTTTTTCTTCAACTTCTGTTTTTGTGGAGCTAGAACATTTGCCAGGTAAGTTTCTTCTGAAGCAGTGGGAATGCAGGTCAGAGTCTCTTGCTCCTCCTCCATCACTGCTCCCTGGGTGAAAAGCAAAGCAATGGCCTGTGCTCTTGCTGTGGTTGTAGTTGCTCAAGATAGTCTTGCACTCCTGATGTTAATAGGCATAATATTTTAGTCATTTTTATTTCAATGTGTTACATTGGACTAAATGCTTAACCCAAAGTATTATTCTGCTGTTACTGTGGTGTCTTTGCAAGGGTTTTCAAGCATTAATTTAAAGAAATCTACCACTCGATGAAGAATGAAGCAATTCTTCTATGCGTACCTGCATGTATGTTGTAAAGTGCATTGTAATTGTCTTGCATGAAATCTAGAGGGAAAAAAACCCCTCAAACCATATTCAAGTCAATAAATTCTGCAAAATCGTTCATTTATGTCCAAACCATTAGGATGCCAACTACCCAAAACAGTTCCTTTCCCTTTTGTCCTTGTATTTGCTAAAGTCATATGTATGTCTGGTAGCAGAATTTATTGCAAGAGCAGGTATGGGTTAACAAGGGGAAGAAGTTGTTAAACTGAGCTTCAAGCTACCTGTTTTCTGCTCGTAAAAATTATTTCACTGTTGTCAGCTTTATCTGTTGAAGTTATTGAACAAAATGAATTAAATGGGATGCAATATAGTATTATCAGATTGCAATAATTTTTAGAGTGTAAGAGGCAGGGATAACTTGCAAAAGTACGTAGTACCCAGTCTGTTCTGCAGGGGAGTCTCTATTTTAACAGAAAGTGAAATACTATCAAAACAAAGTTTGACTGACTTTTTTGCATATTTTTCATCTAACATCTTTTTAGACTAATGGGATATGGTCTTGAAATTGACTATATATTAAATATTTAGATATCTCATAGATAGTGGTCTAACACAGTATTGAAATCTACTTAACTAGCAAGTTGTCATTTAAGGACAACTAAGATTTCTTTAGCACAAAATCTGAAATGTCAGTGTTTATACTGGTATTTTGAATGCTGGGAGGATGAGCCAGTATAGGTATATAGAATTTGTGACAATAGGTTTGGCAGGCTTTGTGGAGATTCTTTGAAAAAATCAACCCAAAGACTTCTAAGACAATACAGCTGAGACAATATAAAAAGTTTAGCCGTTCTATTGTTTGTGTGTTTTCTGGAATTATCATCACTCACTTTATCCTGGCTAAAAAAAAAAAAAGGAAATCTGAGTAGACTATATTTTTGCTGCCACTATTTCTTTCTGTGTTTGTTAAAGGTGGATTAGATGGGCTGGTATGAAAAAGAGGAAAGACGTTCACAAGTATTTTGGGTACGAGGAGAAGTGTGGTATGAACATAGGTGTTGAAGCCAGAAATTTTTAAGACTTACACAACTGTCTGAAAAAACCTGCATGCTTGGTTTTTCAGATCTTGAGCAGCCCTCATGTTCTGTCCCTAGTGTATCACTGGGAATAGTAATCTCCTCAAGGAATGGTTATGAGAATGGATTGACAGTACGCTGCCAATCCCTCCTTAGGCATTTCTGGACCAAACTGTCCAAAGTGATCTTTTAGTACATTGTGTACTGAGAGGCAAACTAGAAAGTCCTTCGAATGCCTTCTCATCTTTCAAAAAAATTTCACCTGGTGTGTATCAGAATAGTAATACAAAGTAATGTTAGATCAAAGTACTAACAGTGGAATAGAAGAAATGCGATGTATTTGATCAAATTATTTTTACCTGAAAGGAGACAACACATTGTACGTAAGACTATAGATGTAATAAATATTAAGCTGATTGTGTCAATAGGAAAATAGGATTGTGATAGATTCTGTAGTAGTAAAACAGATGTAACTTAAAGCTGTAATAAATATTTACTATATTGTGTGTTGTCATTGGATCATTGAGACAGCATCTGGACAGGAAACTAAATAATCCACTTACAAAATGTTTCCTTTTTGCTTCCAATTCTCAGGTGTCCTACATTAGTCAAGACTGTGAAGAAATTCCAGAATTCCTAGGAAGAAAATATGGACATATGGCAAAAAGGCTAGATCTTAGCTTCAACTTGTTAAGGTATGTGGCAATACAAAGATTTTCAAATGCAATATGGGACACCAATGCCAAAAATAGAACACTTAATTTTTTAATATTTTTTTCAAAGTAGAAACATACATGTATGTCAGGTACATTTAGTTGTTATCAAGTGGGCAAAACTGTTTTGTAGGCAATGTTTGTCTCCATTTCTTGCACACCTGGGACACGAATAGCCAGGTGAGTCTGGAAATTTCTCAGGTTAACATAAATGATGCCCAATGAGGAGCTTACGGTTTGTTCTCTGCTCAAAATGGAAAATAAGCATCATTGCCTGAAGAGGCGAAGAATAGGATCAAAAGTGAATTGTTCTTAACCAAAATACAAGTAAGTGTGTGCTTCTCTCCCTTCTTTTTATTTGTAGATCTCTGGTTATTACCATAAATGGTTTGTAATGCTCTTTTCCCAGATGATGTGTTTTTGTTGTATGATTTTATTTTTGGTCATCTGTGTCATTAAGTGCTAAAACTAAGTGCAGTTAGAATTTATAAATAAATTCTAATTATTTTAATATATGGATTGATTTAGAATTCTATAGTATTCTCATTAGTTATTACAGTATACTTTTTCATGTAATCCTTGTGAGAGAGCCTGGTGAAGTTCAGCAGTGAGTCAGGTTGGCAACTCTGTAGGTAAGTAGGGAGAAAGGAATGGAATGTAGTTGTCTGTTTAAGGTAAATCATAGTTTTTCAGTGGTAGGGTTGGATTCTGAGTTTTCCTTTTATATTTGAGGGTAAGCTTAGAGTCTGCTTGTGAGGAGTAAGATACATGAATGTAGTGTTCTGGTGCCTTGTTCTCCTAGGGCGAACAACCACCGCTTTTAACTTACCTAACACTCATAAATGTTATCCTGAGCCACTGTCAACTCTGAAAGACTGAGTCCTACATGCAAGAGGCAGCAGGGCAAAGGAAGCACTAAACAGTCTCTTCATTGTTATCGTCTTATGCTTCTGGCTGATGACTCCATACCTATGGAAATTCTAATCAGAAGAGAGAATTTTACTGGGGGAGGGAATTGAATAGGCACTTTTTCGTTTTGTCATGAAGATAATTCAGTTCTGCTTGTGTATTCAGCTTTAACATCATCAACAAGAGTGTTCCTTCTTTACACCTCTGGAAAAAAAAGTTTCTTTCTTTCATTTAATACATGATTTGAAGAGCAGTTCCTCTGAGTTTGTTTTATTTCATAAAGTATAATACTAACATTAAATCTAGATGTAAAATATAACTTTAAAACTTTAAATCTATGTTAAAAGACTTTAAGTCTTTAACTTTAAAAGACTAAAACTTTATGTTTTCATGAAGAGCTTTTTTTGATGAATTTGTGATGTATTTCTCAAATTTGTGTTTTCATCTCTTCTTTCATTCGCTATCCAAAACACTATCACTTAGCCTATTTTTTCAGAAGGAATATAATTTGGTTTTATTGGGGTTTGGGGAAAAAAAGGTGTGTTAAAATCTCTTGTGGAGAAGCGTGAGAGAAAGTGCTAGTTTTTGGGGTAGCTGCAATCAGCTTTGGATGTAGGATAGCTTGCTGTTGTAATGGTGTTACTTTTCGTTACAATACGATTCATTATTAGATGAGTGTGTGTGTGTTCTCTGAAAAAAAAAAGTAATTCAGTGGTCACTAATTTTTTAGCCTGTATTATTTAGCCTTTGCTGAAATACTCAACAGCTACCTGCTCTCAGTGTTAGGCAGTAAATAAGTACTTACCAACCTTTTTTAAAAGTTGTTTTCCATATAGGGTTTCTGTATCCTATCCTCTCTAAGTATGGTTACTGCCCAAGTGTATTTGGGAAGGAACCATCCTCTTATAGCAGGTAGTAAATTCTGTTTTGTAAAAGCGTCAATAGCCTTTCTGACAACATAACAATTACATTAAGAATTTAAGAAATTGAGCATAAGGGGAAGGCTTTTATTTTGTGGGCAGCAGTATTTGCAGCCATGTTAATTTGATATCGCTATCATGGGTGTAGTTGCATGGAGAGAAAAAGAGAGAGAGAGATCTCCTTCTCTCATAGTAACGTGTTCAGCTTTGTGGTCAGTTGGCAGCAAACTCTTCTTGCAAGACAGTGCTGTCCTTTGCAAACCAGAAGGTGTGTGCAGTTGTAGACTCGCAGTCTTTACTGGGCGTGCACACACACGCTTACCCACATAAGAGACTATTATCAGAAAGATGTATTTGTCCTGCATGATACAGATGTCACAAAACTTTTTTATGCAACTGATATAATGTAATACTTTATTGAACAATTGCTTTAGTGAATCGTAATTTGAACTGATTTTGATACCATTATAATGTAGATAACTTTGTTGCAAAAGACAGGATAGAGCCACGTAAGTTACTTTGCCATTTAAGGCTTTCCACTGTAAATGTGTGTTTTCAGAGGCTTGTCCAGGTATACTGGACAAAGGGTGGGGAGACTGGCTGATGCCATTAGTAAAGTGGGAAAGAATTAGTCAAACGTGCTATATTTTGTGACTTACATGCAAACAACTTTTGCCAAGCTTGTCCCTTAATAACATATTCCAAGAGATGTGTTTTTCTGGGAAATATAACTTGTTTTCTACAAACCAAGGAGTTTCTCAATGCCCTCCCCCCCTTTTTTAAAAAAACCCCACAACTTGTTGAGTTGATACACATTTGGAGAAAAATTTTTAAAAAATTAGAGATATCTTCCAATTAATTATTGGTTGTTATGGCACGTCTGTCATCTTTTTTTTCTGCAAAGAAGAGTAACTATGTGGATTCAATGTTCTTATGTGTGGTGGTTTTGTTACTCAGCTTTCTCCCATTTTTTTCTTTTTGGGTGTGACGTAAACTTAGGAATGTACACAGAACCAGAGAAGTAAATTGGAGGAGGGAAGGGTTGTCATTAGTTCTTATGTACTGTAATATAACACAGAGGAATAGAATATAACACCAGTTTTTTCTGACTTCAGAGCTTTTCCCAGGCTTGAGCCCTTTCCTCTCTATTAAAGAAAAATGAGGGCCTGTGTGGATGCTCAGTTATCTTTGCATCACATGTGGTAAATCTAATAACAACACTTGATTAAATAATAACAAAAAGTTGCTCTTTAAAAGAATTGTCTTTCTTGTTTGCCTTTTTCTAAGAACTAGACTCTCTCCTTGATTACCCCGAGCGATACATGGATCCAACTCTTTCTTCTGGCGGCCAAAGCAAAGTGACTGTTAACCAGTCACAATGGTTACGCGTCTCCCCTTTTCCCTGGGAGGGAAAAGAAAGATAGAGGTGACTGGCAAAAGGGAACTTTTTATGGGGATGTTGGGAAAAAGGAGGAGTAACAGCAGTTTGTTGTGTATGGGGCAAAGGGAAGAACTGGTGTGTCCTTGAAAGCATGCCAGTTGTAATCGGCAAGATACGGTGCCACTGGATTGCCCTCTGTTTACACCTCTGGCAGACGGAAATCCTTCAACCCCAGACCACTGCAGTCCACTTGTGAATTATTTCTTCTCATGCTGTTTTTCTTACAGGTTTTGTTTCAATAGTTTCTAATGTCTTTTGTTTCCTTTTGGGACTTATGGGGGGTTATGAAGAAGATGGAGCCAAAGTCTTTTCAGATGTACAGCAAAAGGACGAGAGGCAGTCGTCACAGGTTGCAGCAAGGGAATTTCCAACCCTTTGAAAGGAAAGGCTTCACAATGAGAAAGGTTGAGTGGAAGAGGTGCCCAGAGAAGCTGTGGAATCTCCATCCTGGGTGATATTCAAAGCACAACTGGACAAAGCCCCAAGCAACCTCATCTAACTTTGAAGTCGCCCTGCTCTGAGCAGGGGATTGGACTAGATGACCTCTAGATGCCCCTTCTGACCTAAATTATACTATGATTCTGCAGCTTTATTGGTGTGGTCATCATAAAATGGCCTGAGTTGTAGCAGCTCTTTTGATTTGATATTCGTAGTAATTTTCAGCTATTCTAGAAACAAACTATTTACACTGTGTATTTTCAATAATAATAAGGCATGTTTCAGGAGCAGAGATGTTTTGCTTTGGAAATCTGCTCCTGAGTATCTCATGGTAATTGTATTTGATAACCTTCCCTGATAATAGAGTACTGTAAAGGCTATTATTTTGTTTCATAAGAAGTGGAAAGCATTCCCAGGTTCCCATTTAATGAAAGCATAGAGTATGGGAAAAGAAAGTCATTGATGTGCCAGTGTTAGTGTTACTGGGAGGCTTTGCTGAAAAGGATTTCAAGGGGGAATGAGAAACTATTGTTGATCACTGGAAGTTAAAGATTTCATTGAAAGAAAAAAAAAGGTAAATAATAATCACTGGTGAAGGAAAGAAAGTAATAAATAAGTAGGAAGGATATAATGTAAGTAGAGAGTAGAGATTTGGATGAAATACAAAGATTTTTTTCTTTTTTAAATGCATCTTGCTGTCTTGTGGAGAGGGAAAAAAAGCCCACAACTATTCAAAGGTTCTTTTATTTGTCCTAGATAACTTTGTGCCAAATTTCTCCTTTCACATTAAAGGCTAAATGCACTCCAGTACTTGAATAACAGATGTCAGTGTTTTTGTACAAATAGGTGGCATGCTTTTATAAATAATGCCTACAGTTCAATTCACAGAGAAGTCCGTCTTCTAATTTTGTCCTCAGTAGTTTTAAACATGTGAATTGTTTTCCTTTTTCTTACAGAGATTTCTTCTGGGTCTAAGGTATGAGGTGAAAGAGAGAGTGAATCTTTAATCTTGGCCAATGATGGAGGATTAATCCAATAATTGTGCTCATGGAGATACAGATATCTCTTCCTTCTCTCTAGGGTGCAGATTATTTCTGCTAGGAGCAGAAATAATTTGTATGGTGTGTGCTTGTGCATATTTTCCACTGTCCGATTAGGAGGGTGTATGTATGAAAACATCCCCTTGAACTTTAATCCTAGTCTGGAATGTTCCTCCATGATTTATGAAGCTGAGGCTTTGTAATATCCTCTCTGTGGACTAGAGATTGTTTATTTCTCTCTTCTGCCTACTGTTTTCTTGCCTGTGGGAATATGCAAGCGGCAGCTTGAAACTGGGCTTCAGTTTTGTAGGGCATGTTCCTTGTTCCTCTTTGCAAGTTGAGTACATGAGAGAGAGTTTTTGGTTTTCGGTTTTTCTTTAATTCTTGCCACCTTCCCAGTCTGTGCAGCAGTAAGACATGCAGAACAGGAAAATGAACAACAAAGGGAGAAATGGAAATAAAAGCCAGAATTCAAAACAAAGTATGACATATTTTTTAAAAGCCTTTAGACTGATCTTTATAGCATTTTAAAATGTTGAAGGAAATGCACTATTGTTAAAACTTTTTGATGGTTTTATTTATAAAGTAGAAAAATATTTTCACCATAATTGGGTAACTCTTAATTGTAGCAATCGCATATTTATCAGTGTGAGGGGCTGTTATTAATGTAGCTGTCATGCACAAACACATTTCTGCATTAAATCCATTTAGCATGTGCATTATTCGGTCTAGAATGTCACCAGGACATCAAAGCCCCCTTAGGCATAAGAGCACAGTGCCCTGCTGTGGCTGCAGAAAGGGCTTGATCAATAAATGTAACATGTTAATGCAGAGCAAATAGAATAAAAGATTTCTTTGACAAGACATGAAAAATCACCTTGTGGCAGCTGGCATGGTGATGCCATTTCAGCGGAGACACTAGCAAAGTTGATCTGACAAGTAAAGAGGAGAGATGATGGTTATAAGGTGCTTTTGTTTCAAACTTCTTTCTTGACCTGTCAGGTTTTGAAGGAGCCTGAATGGCCCTTTTTTGTCATGTGAAAATTGTAGTCTTAGGCAGTTATGAAGCAGTTATCTCTTCTCAAATTGTGAATGCTGCTGTTTAATTGATTCACTTAGCATTTGAAACTGTCACGCATTAATAATTGCTAAATCCTGTAGATACTGCTCCAGTGTGTCATGCTTAAATGTGTAGTTATCAGAAAATTAATATCCTTAATGAACCGATGCTTTCAAACTAGCATTGCATGAAATCTCTTTTGCCCTTTCATTTGCTGAAGGTATATCAGCCAGGTTTCAGAGGAACCCCTCCCGACAGTTATGTGGTTTTATTTATTTATTTCTTTGATGCCCGACAAATGCCAGCTTTGCTTTGGGTACATAGTGTGCTCAATGACAATAAATATAGTAATTATGCTGGAGTTAGTAATTAACATAATTATAGTCAATTACGACAAATACAGTGCAGAGCTAAATAAATGAGGGTGAGAAATTAGCAAGCTAATTGATTTACCTTACTTGCTGCTTTTTCTTGCAACCAGCAGTTGCAGGTTTTCTGCAGGAGAGAGAGTGTTGTTTACAAATGGCTGATTGTGTTTTGAAATGATTCTGTCTTATGGCTCTCACTCCTGTTTCTTTTATACTGTGGTGAAGAGGATTGAAATACGGGGTAGTGGTTAGAAGGGGAAAGGAGCTGCTGTTCTGTCCTCACTGAACACTGAAGGAAAATGCATGTACTTGCTTTAATTTTGGATGCTTCTTACAGGGAAAAAAAAAGTCGTCATGATTGTTTACAAACAAAACACATTGCTACAGAAATTTTTGTCATATATTTTAACCCCCTTAGATGTGGCCTGAATTGCCTAAGAGACATCTATCTATCTGTTTGTTTATTGACGTTAGAGAGATCTGCACAGCACTGGGTAGCTAAAGAAAGAATTCAAATTGTTCAAGTAATCCAAGTGTGTTGAAACAATATGCCCTTGTTCAGCCATCAGTTTCAATAATTTAGAACCATTGGACCAGTAGAGATGCGTAGTATCATAACATTTGTGCACATTATAATTGCCTGTTTTGTCTCAAGATGATTTATAGTATGTTGTCTGAAATAAGTGTATTGGAGCTATGCAGTTAATCTGTTTCACTCTCCCTGTTTTTTTGTTTTCTTTCAAGCAAGACCACAGTTTACTATGTGAAAAGAGAATTAATATGTTTAACTATTGAAGAATTTGTATTGCCTTTTAAAAAAAAAAGATGTTTAGTAGTAGATGAAATTTCTTTCTTACTCTAAGAAAACAGAGGTTTACAGATGTTTGCAAATTTTATGCTTGAAATAGTTCACTGTTTCAAGGTAAATGGAATTGTATTTAGAGACTTCAACAAAGAGATAGTGTTTTCCTCAGCTAAACAAGCTGAAATGTATAAATTCTCAATAATTTTTTTTCCTACTGTTGCAGTAATGTATCAAGTTCAAATGAGTAGTTTTGTAGTTTGAGGTGGGTACTTAAAGTTTACCCACAACAGATGTCCTACAGTAAGCACAAGATGCTGGTTTTTTAAGTAATGTTGAAATGTTGTGAATGTCTGAAAACAAACATACACTAACACTGCTAAGGTTGGTCATTCTTTAGAAGCAATACCATTGGAAATCAATTTGCTAAATTAAATATTTATATACAAGGAATCATTTAAATTATTTAAAATTTACAGATGTAATGGTCTTTCAGATGAAGTTTTACATGCTTATTAATCACTATGGACTACATTATGTGTAATTATCTTTCTATTAAAACAACCATGAAATAGTTTCCTACAAGATGGACTGAAGTCAAGTGTGATGATGAGTTCACTTTCTACATGGGTAATACCTAGCCAGTTATATAAGATAAAGTTTTATTGGTGTATGTCTATTGTAAAAATGGAATGAGAGTATTACCAGTAACAAAAAGGATTTTAGACTTCAAATATTAATTCTACTTTTGATAGTTGATAGACAATCAAAACTAAAGCTACTCCTTGCTCTCTTCTTCTCCTTCTTTTCTCTCACACCATGCCTCCCCTTTTGAAAAGTGGCATTTCAACAGGAACCAGATGTGATCTGGGTAACGTATAAGGAAAACTCCCCACACTCCCCTTTGAAAACTTTGAATAATATTAAAAAATACTATGAAGATATCCCTTGTCTTGCATACAATAGTCATGCCTGTGTTCTGTTATTTTGTCAACTTTAAATATGAGTATTGAATATTTGCCTTTACAAAGTATTATCTGTGTGTGTTTTTGTGACTTGTATATTTTCCTGCTGTGTCTTATTTACAGTCATTGGTTTATTGTTGATATGAAGGGGACCAATGAATGACTAATTTAAAAAATATCAAATTAAGGTCTTATGGTATCTATATTCTATATACTTCTAGTCTATATATTCTATTCTATAATTCTATATAATTCTGTATTATATATCTATATTCAGCATACTGTGCCAAGGATGTAAGCTGGGTTTTTTGATGGGTAAGTTATTTTTCCAAACTCAGTAATATGTAAGGACAAACTTAAGAGTATAAATAGTTGTATTTCAATCTTGTACTGGTGGCTGTTATCTTCTTTACTCCCAACAGCCTCTCTTTTTGTCCATTGATCCTTGCTTCACTTTTTATGGCCCCATAGTCACTAACGGACTGTGAAAACACTGTAGTGTATATACCTCTGACCCCCAGTGCTGGCCATTATCCATTGATTTACTTTATCTGACAGATCAGAACATAAGATTATTTTCTGTTCTGCTTTTCTCAAGAAGGTTTAACATTGTGGAAGGAGTTGTCTTGAGAGTGTATCACATGGCAGAATTGGGCAAAAGCTTGTTACCTGAACTTTTGGCGGGGGGTTATGTGTTCATATTGTGTACTGGAGAATTTTTGGGAGGATTACTAGAGCTGTTAAATTTGGTAAAAATGTTAAACATGCTGCTCAATTTGCCATGAAGTAAAATAAGGTTGTAAGCTTGAACTGCTCCATCCTTAAATATATTTAGTGAATATTGCTGTGGTGGATGATGAAAGTCGTTTGTTGGGTTTTTTTGTGGGATTTTTTGTGACACCTATCTCTAAAGGGCTGTTGTAATCATGCGTAAAGGTGAAATCTGTGCTCCTGAACATAGGTGAGTAACAAACTCCTTGGACTTGAACAAGAGATCAGCTGTCATATTAAGCATCCATTGGCTCAAGGCTGTTGATAAGACCTTTTGACTGAGGTGGAGCGTTTCCTGGTGATCTTATGTTTGCATCACGTCGTTTTCTTTGTGTTCGAATGAGCAGGGAGTGAACTGCTTTCTCTTGATCTGGTTTCCTGTGTGAGACTGAAGCTGTTTTTTGGAGTGATGTTGGAGGCTAAATCCACGCAATCTGCGTGGGTTCTTGTTCTCTGGGTACCTGGAGGTCTTAACGACTGGCACAGTCAATCCAGTTCCTCTTGTGAGAACTGTAATCAGTCTTAAACAAAAATTAGTTTTTGTTTTGAATTCCATTCTGAATGACAAGAATCTGTGTCAGATTGAGAGAAAATCAGTTAGATAATAAATGGAAGACTACCGCAATCTATGGAAAGTATTGGCATTTGGAAGACAAATAGTTTGATGCACTTGTTTTAGCTTTCAAAGAATGTCAAAAGATTGCAAATAATGTCTTGGTGACTTCTCTACTTTTTTTAAAGAGTATTGGGGGTTAAAAAAAGGGCATGATAAAGAGCATATTATACACGTAATAATCAGATGGACCATTCTTACTTTCTGACTTCCTTAATCTCTCTTACTCTAAAACAGTATTTCCTCATCACTGCTGTTGTGAAACAAGCACGAAGGACTGCAGAAATAACTGTTGTCTGAGGACAAGGAGCTTGACTGAAGGGAAGAACCTGCATTAACCCTGGAGCTATTGTCTCTGTCTTTTACTCTGTTTTTTTGGAAGGTATCTTCTTTTCTCCTTAATGCAAAGCACAAGATTCCCAACAGCTAGTTGCAGATGTAAAGAACTTGACTAGTTGTGCTTACCAACCACTGAGTAAGAAGGGTCTCTGTCCTCCCATGTTCAACAAACCTGCCGAGTGGTTGTGGTAGAAATAGCTAGTTGGCATTTGGCAGGTAAAATCCTTACAAGGCTTCTGTTCATGCATTGCTTGTTTGTTGTAGGTTGTCTAGTGTGGTTTGTGCCATTTTTGAGATCTTGCATTTTACATAAATATCTTTACATAAATTATCTTGGAGATGATTTTTCAGTTTAAAAAGACAATCCCCAAACACTTAGCTCATACAAGTGTGAAGAATGTGTATCATAGAAGTGCAAAAAGGCCATGCATTTTGCTTGGACTCAGGAGCCAGCATGTCAAACCAGACATGCTATACAATAATTATACTGTCTTTAAGGTCATAGTTAATGCAGTGTTATAGCTCAGTTGCAGGCTTTACTCATGAACATGGCAATCATGTGAAGTTTTATGACTTTTATTTCTGTTTTTGGTTTCTCCTCGTCTCTCTTTTTGATCATGCTTGCCTGAGTGAGTTCCTCACTGGTAGTGTTGGAAGATCATTTCCTTTCTTTATAATTTCTTCTCCATTTTTAACTTAATTTACCCACTGAGTGCGTAAGTGGTAGCAGTGAATGTACTTCATGTAATACAGCCATAAGAGTTTGTTCATTTTTAAAACAATCTCATTGCTCGTGTTTGTAGGAACCCTTGCTATGGTGAAAGACTATAGAAATCACACTTAACAATGTGATAAAAATGGGAGACGCAAATTATCTAAAGTTAGGGGATAGTTTACAATCCATCCGAAAGTCAGGGAAGTTGATAAGCTTTTGCAAACTGGACCAAACTTGAACAGCTTCCTTTCAAGTACTTAAGTCTCTAACGTTTTTCCTGTGCAGTTGGTATATGCTGTACTGGTAGATAGTAGTACTTGAATGCGTGCACATTTCCCGTTCATTTTTTCAAAGAAAGCATAACGTGTGTGGGATGATGTTGTCAGTAGTAGTTTACTGGCATTTAGTACATATATACGCACACAAAACAACATCTTATATATAAATATCTTTATAAAGGCATTATACATATATTATATACATTATATGCATAACATGTAAATTATATATTTAATGTACAAAAAATTGTGGGTGATACTCTAGTATTTGGTCTACTTTGATTCAGCACTTGTAATAGGGCTTTGTCAGTGATAACCTTCTCAGCCTAGAAAGAAAGAACATACTACTTACAGGTTACTAAAAAAACCTGATACAACACATCAGACATGGTTGATTGGGAGAGATAACTGACCTTGGGGGAACTGGACCAAAATGTGAGCAGTCTTGGAGTGAAAAAGTACTTAAGTAACAAGAAATTACAAATTTCTATCTCCCTTTTGATTGTTTTATCCAAACCTACCTACGTTCTTAGAGGTTTTGCTGTTTTTAAACCCTCTACTTCCTTCTTCACTCCCTCCTCCATAAGCTCTCAGAATTACTCAGTATTGGTCTTGGCATCAGCTCTTATTGAGGCTGATGTGAAGAAAGTTACATCAGCGTGGTGGTGTTAGTCCAGTGGTCACTGAGGCACATTTCAGATTATGAGCTGTTTGTCATAGATACCAATTTACTGTGTTTGGGCTTTGTAAAAGTCAGGCTCTTGCTGTGTTGATATTGTTGTACTGAAGACTAGAGTGACAATGTTTGGCTTATTACTTGTTAAGTCCAAACTTGATTTCTTATTTTTGCAAAAGGAACAAAGGTATTTAAAAAATTGTGGGGGATGTTTGGGGGGTGGTGGTGGATTTTTTGTTATCTTTTGTTATTATGAAGCTTATGTGCTCAGTTCTTTCAGCTGATTCCTTTTAATATAATGTATTGGATTGATGCAGCCATTTTAAGTACAAATGCTCAGTCCTTAATTTTTGAATTTACATTAACCACAATTTTTCAATAGTTGCTTTGCTGAATGTTAAAAGATGGGGAATATATATAGTTAAAGAATACTTAATGATATTGGAAATGTGGCTCATACTTTGAGCCAACTCTGCATTTCCCATTTGGCAGGTGAGCTGACTGCTGCTGCTTGTTCCGTGTGAATACGCCCGATGGAAAGACATCATAGTGTTCAATGTTTTTAAATTACGTTCAGAAATGTGAGCTGCCTTTCCCTTAGAATGTTAATTTATGGTCAGACATGCTGACAGGGAATTCAGTTTATGAATTTAACAGAAAAGCTACCTATTACCTACATTTAATAGTTTTTTAAAATCATCATTTCCAACCATTAGTTTGAAGATCAAAGTTAGCATATGTATTCTTTGTAAGAGAGGCATGTACTTGTGGTGACTTAAATGACTTCTTTAGTAATTAGTTTAGATATTTATTCACCACGAGGATTTTTTTTTCTTCTCATGATTTCAAGACCAGGTTATTTTAATTTAATTCCTTAGGTTTTTGGGAGCATCTAGTTACCTACTTAGAACAACGGAGCAACTTTTTATGACCAGGATATGGCTAATGAAATTTTATTTTGGTGACAGTGGTTTAAGGTTTTTATTAATCTATTTTTGGTCTCATTCTTTCTGTCTAAAAAATGCATTTCGTCTCTTGAGTGTAAAATCTTGTAAAGTACAAGGAAATGCAGCAGAATAGTCCTCAAACTGTTCAAGATATGAAGTCCAAGACTTGCTGCAGTGCCATGACTCTGCAAGGCCATGTGACCACATAAACACTGGATGAGGATGCTGTGGTTTAGGCTCCTAGGACTTTAAAGACCTTTTAGCTAGAGAGAAAAGATGAAAACTTGAGCTGATTATGTAAGTGATAAACTACTGATTAGTTTAAAGCACTTAAAGGCTGAGAGAAAGGTGTTTTAGATGTGCCAAAGATTAACAGTATATTGAATATACAGAAAACTCTGCTTCCAACACAGTTGTGTCAAGATAATTTGACATTCCAGTGTGTGGATGTTAAAATTGCTGCTGCCCAAGGATCTGAACACTTTCTTTTTCTACCTATTATCTTGCATTTAATATACTTTCTGTCTTGGACAGTGAAGTACTTTGGAATAGCACAGAAACAGTCATGTGTGAAGGTGATTATGTTGGAATGGCTTTGGGAAAAAATTGTCAAATACTATGTTTTCTAAGAAATGGAAACTAGTCAACTAAGTGAGAGGCTGTGTATATGTCCAGTTTACTTCCTTCCCTCACTCTGTGCCTTTTTTTCTTCCTCCCCACTGCCTCCACCTCCTTAAATCAGCAGAAGGCTGCTGAAGGTGCTGCTAAGAGATTTGGGTGCAGGTGCAATGTGAGGTTCTTGCTTTCTTGCAAATGCTCTCTTTTGTTCACTGTGTTGCTTGCAATCAGGAGCCAGGAATTAGCCAGCTCAGCTGTTTCTGTACAGTATTGGTTCCAGTTCTACCAGGTGCACAATTAGTAAATTGTCTTCCTGCCTAAGTGGGGAATGTCAGAAGGTAGTTCAATTTCATTCACTGTTAATTCTCTGGCTTCCTTTAAATAAGTCATATCAACAAATGGTCTGTTACTGCCACTAATAATAGGCCTTTTGAAACGTGGACATATCACTAATGAGAATCTATCTGAACCCATTTAATGCAGGCCACTACTTTGCCACTGAATTACAGACTCTGCTCACTGCAACCACAGGTGGTTTGAAACAAGAGCTTCACCTGCATTTAAATGACTAAGCAACAGAAAAGAAGTTTCTAAAGTTAAAGAGACCAGTGCTTTACTGTAGATTTTGTTTTGACCATCATTTGTCTCGCTTTCTTCTAACTGGTAAATGGAGGAAGAGAGGACATATGTCTGTATTGAGCTAAAAGTGAATGGGTATTTCTTAGTGCATTTTAGTGCATCAGATAAAAATCTTGCTTGCTGTAGCCCTAGTATTTTAAACCAAAGTAAAAAGGTGAAGCCAGTTCTTAGGTACTGTCTTGCACTTTTTGTAATTTTTTTTCCTGTGTGTGGGCAGATGTGCACTGGAAGCAGTTAAGACTAATGTGGGTGAAAAAGTAGCAGGAGAAACAGCTCAAGATAGCTGGTAGTTATGAAGTTGATATTTGTATTTACAGCATAGCCTATTACTATCATATAACCTAGAATGAAGAAATAATTCCTAAATTGTAGCAGATACATCTTAGCAGTAGGTGGAATAGTGTCAGAATTGGTCAGTAAGCTTCATTGTGCTTTGTATATACAGAATGTTTCAGGTTCTGTACCTTTTGTTTAATGCATTATGAGGTCATAATCTAAAACAGATTGCCTGAATGATTCCTTGACTGCAAATTTCCATACAGCTCTCATTCTTAGGGGAGGGGGAAAAAAAAAAAAAAGAAAAAGGCTTCGGTACCCTAGTGAGTGAAGTGAAACCCTATTCACACCCTTTTTTCCTAGTAAAACAGCACAAGAAAGTCTACCTAGATGTAGGTACAGACTTATGCTAAAGGTTCATCTGTAACTTCTTAAAATCAAGTAATACCTGAACTTAACTCTGTGTCAAGAAAATTTGCTTGCTTAAATGACACTGCTGCTTTTCAAACCTTTTACCACTTGCAGAAAATAATAGATATTTCCTTTCACTAGATTTTGTATGCTGAACACAGGTAAGATCCTTGATGTTTGAATCTATCCAGTTGAATAGAAATAATCTTATTCATATTCAAGAGTGCAGTCACATCTGTGCATGTATGTAGAAAGCTAGGTGTTACTCATGTCCACCCTGTGCAGGTCTATTTTTCTGCAGTGTTTTTAAATCTGTTCCTTGTCTTTTTGCTACAGAGCATTTTTTTTTTTTTAAGACCTTCATGTATCTTTAAGTGATCATTGAACAGAGAAAGTAAACTGCTGTTAAAATTCTCTCACTGGTGATTCCAGCTAAACCAACCACAACCAGTGTATTAAAAACAAGCAAACAAAAAACCTCCCACTTTTTCCTCAGTGGTATCTGGCTAGCAGAGTGCGTGAGAGTAGAGAGCTTTGACCCCAGAGAGCTTTGCATGATAGACTCTTTTCTGATTCTTGTAAATCATACTAAATCATACTCCATGTGTAAACTTGATGGTACCTCTCTGCGCTTGACTTTTAAACTTAAAGATTTCATGTTATTTAAATATACTAAAATGTACCCTGTATAAAACTGCAGGTGCTGCTACACTTCTATCGGAGCATGGTAACACTCGCCTTAGAAAAACTCTGAGGCTGGTGAAAGAGTTAAGCAAAGCAGCCAGAAACCATTTTCAGCTTTTACTTTGCAGATACAACCTTTTAAGCATACCTACATTTACCTGCAATGGCAATCGTTTTGCATTTTAATGACAAATCAAGTACGCTAACTTGCATTTGAAACGAAAGTGCCTTAAATGTCTCTGGCTGTCAGAATGAGATGTTAGGAGCTTGATGAAAAGAGAACAAAGAAGACAAAGTATGAAGCCTAGATACAGAGCAAAATGAAATAAAACCTTGTATGGCCTGTCAGGGGTGTCAGTTGATATTCCTATCTAAAGCACATTATAGTATTACTTTGCAGCTCATAGCTTACTCATCTGTCTTTTTTAATTCATCACATTCTAGCCCACATCTTTTAAGTCCCATGTGTCAACAATGGAAGAAATCTGTTAATTGACAAATGAGTGTCACAAATGTGAATTGGTGCCTTTACATCAGAGGCAGGTAGTCTCTGTTGTTTTTTGTCGGCTCTATTATTGGCATAAGCCAGTGTAAGACATCTGTCTTTGCCAGAATGAGAGATGACAGCCAAAGAAGGGCTGTCATTGTTTTAGTGCGTGTTCATTCTGCTGAGATACTGTATAAAGATAAAATGTCAGTTAAAAGAATATGAAAAACTATCGGGAGGAAGTCCTTAAATTACTTGGGAAGGGGATCCGGGAATTGGTGCCAGAATTGAAATCCTAACGTTCCAGTTTGCATCTATCACATCAATTTAAAAATAATACTTTCTGAGTAACTGGGTCAGTTTATAAGGCATTTAGGAAAACGTTATGTTGTGTTGGCATAATTAGCTCATAAGATGGAAGGAAAAACATACCTCCACAGGATATGAGTTTATTTATTACAAGTTCATTTTTCAGACGTGTATAGAATTGTCTCAATAAAAATATGCTGTGTACCATCTCTGGCGTTGATTTGCATCTGTTTTGAAATATTGAAATTGCTCCTTTCCAATTTCTTTTTCTGTTATAGTTCTATTTTAGATTGATGAATAACATAATGAAATAAAAAGCATAGCCAGCTGTGAGTTGATGAGACAATTAATAGGAAGAAAATTATTAACATAGTTCTGGGGTGTCTAGAGGGTGTACAGTGTACAAAAGTTACTCCCAAATCACTAAATCCCTTTATTGCAATAAATGACTTTTTAATATTGGATAGTGAAAAAGGGGAGGAAAATGTTTTAATGGAGGAGGTGGAAAAGGAGAATGGAATAAAAATGTCATAAAAGGCTGCCATTTTGCTTCTTACTTTGGTTCGAAAGTCCTAAGAAAGATAGATCAGCACATTAATCTTCAGGAACTTTAACAACCATATGTCGTAGGTGCTACAAGACACTCCCTGTGTGCCCCTCTCCTTCCAGAATGACCTGTCACTTGGGTTCTAAATGACCTTGTCTGAACTTCAGGGTTTTTGAGGGCTGTGTTGACAGAATCTGGTGAGGGACTCACTCTTGATCTGTAGTGAGACTGGCTGTACTGAAGTTTCAAGGTGAATGTATCTAAACAAGAATTTATTAAAAGTCTGAATTTTAAGATTACTTGGGTTTGCATCTTAAATAGAGCTGTTGATATAGTGGGTTTGAGAAGTTCTCAATTTTGATACTACTTAATGCGGGTAGAATTGTCATTCATAACTTTGTAGGATTTGTCTGTGTTCGTTTTGTTTGGGCTTTTTAAATTTTTGTTTAAAATATTTTTTTAAAACTTGCTTCCAGCAACTAGTTGAGCAGCAGAAAACAATGTCAAACTGATGTTTCTCCCTCCTCTCCCCACCATCTAATGTGGGGCTCTCAAATTTTGTTTGTCTTTGACAACTATGTTTACCTCTAAGGTGCCTCCTGGCTGTTTTGCAGCAGTCCATGGTTAATGTTGACTGCAGTTTAATTCTTGACACCGGTAACAAAGTTAAATACTTCTAATAGGTGCTAGTAATTTTATGAGTCTTTTTTGTCGTAGGATCTAAAAAGCTAAGAATGGGTAGCATACAGCTTCTTTTTATTTGAACTCTTTGGATAGAAATATTGTGGCTTTGTAAATAGATCTTCCTTTAAAAAAATACTAAGAGGGGAGGTGATTTGTCTCTTTAAAGCCTACTTTTTTGTATTTTTAAGAAAAGAAAAAAAGCTAGTCTTTTCAAAGCTCTTTGGAATTCATTTTTTCTAGACAGCATTTTAAAAGGTCCATGAAACTTAAGAAGTATGTGCTGCTTGTATGCAAAGGTTTATGCACCTAAATTGAACAACTGTATTTTTATTAGTGGAAGCCTTGTTCTACCATTCCCAGCCTTCGCTGTTTCTAACTAGATGTTTACATCTCCAGTCAAAAGCCATACTGTTGGTGGTGTTACACAAGGGGCAAGGCGTGTCTTTTCAGGCATAGTTTTTAGTAGCGTGTTCCCAAGTTCAGTTTCCTTTGAGAAGTGGAAAGCCAGCACTGTCCCCATTTTACAGATGGCAAAACTGAGAACTGGGGAGGCCTTGTTGATAAACTATAGATGCCAAGTATAATTTTCAGCCTTTCATACCAACTGGCATAACTTGCTCTGCATGTTGTGAGGAGTGATGGTTGACAACTCTCCACATGCCAAACCTGTAGTGCTCCTAGACATAGGTTATTCTCATGTGCTACTTGGCTGCGCTTTATGCTATCTGATAGTGGGTGTATCAGCAAGGTGTTAGGAGCTGAGAGTAAAAAGAAATTAAAAATTGAATTTACTGTAGAAATTGAAGTGATTTTTTTCACCTTCAGGTGGATCAGGGTTTTCTTATATTTGTTCCTTTGTGGTTGAATGGTATATAATTATAAAAAATAACAATGGTAACAACAAAGAAGATGTGGACTGAGACTGTATCTTATGTTATTGGTGAGCTTTCCTCCTTTCCTAGCTAAAAATTAAGAGATGATCACTAAGGATAAGTAGGAAGAACAGATCTCATCTCTCTAAAAGAAGTGAAACTCATTGTGAAAATCCACGTGCAGGAAATACAATTGGAGCCAGTTAAGATACCATCCTGTTCCCCACCCAGTGTTACTGCCAGATGCCAGGTAGAGCCTACAGGAAAAAAAAATTCCAGCTTCTAGAAATCAGCTATGGGAGCATGTGTTTATATGACAGTATTGTCACTGTTATATTAACTCTAGAAAGGGAAGATACTGGAATTTAAATACAGAAATGTTGTA
This sequence comes from Phaethon lepturus, assembly GCF_000687285.1. Taxonomy (NCBI): domain Eukaryota; kingdom Metazoa; phylum Chordata; class Aves; order Phaethontiformes; family Phaethontidae; genus Phaethon; species Phaethon lepturus. The sequence continues at coordinate 15,309 of NW_010524293.1, read as the reverse complement.
CATGTGTGTGCGCATACCCTCTTGGCGATTTCCCCCCTCCCGACTGCCAGCTGTCATACAGAATCTGAAACAGACAAAAATTTATTGGGTAGCATTTAGAAACATGTCAGTGGTAACGACTGGATCTCTGATTTCAATTATCACCTACTAAATTTAGGCTAATGTAATGCATTTGTAGACCTGTTGAATGCACTTGACATCATGTTTAAAATATTTGAAACTGCACTGTTTTTTAATATCATATGTT